>NW_007044710.1:20334-71053 GCF_000164805.1 Carlito syrichta | reverse complement strand
GCCGCGTCCTCGGTCTCCTCTGGCGACCGTCCTGCCTCAGTCTCTGGGGTAGCCGAGGTCACAGGCGCACCCCACGACGCCCGGCTGGCCTGTATTTTTTGTAGCTCCCAAGTACCGCCATGTTGCCCAGGCTGTTGCCAAGCTCCTGGGCTCAAGCGTTCCTCCGCTTGGCCTCCCGAAGCGCTGGGATGACCGGCTTGAGCCACTGCCTCGGGCCAACATTGGGCTTCTTTTAGGACCACTGGAAGCAGAATAGGATAGAGGATAGCAAGATGGTTTTCTCAAAGGTTGCTCTGGACGCTGAGTGGTACACGAATTACAGGGAGGCAAAACCAGAAGGAAAGAAGCTAGCTAGGAGGGAACTGAAGAACTAATATAAGTGGGTTTTGGATTCTTACTATTGTCAAGGTTTTTTTAAAACTCCAACTCCTGATTTAGTTATGCAAAAGATCCTGTGTAAGTGGGAATTTTAAAGATGGCCTTTCAGGCTGGTTGTGTTCGGACAATTGGGGGGGAAAGGCAAATACTACCTCATGCCTTACACAAAAATTCTTTCTACAAGGATTGGAGTGCCAAGTGAAGAAAATAAAATATTGTAAGAAATAATAAATAACTTTGGGAGTAGGAGAGACCTTAATATAAGAAACACTCCCCGGCGTTTTAACCTTTATAAAGGGAAGGATAGATAGGATACTTTCATAAAACGTAAAAGTCATAAGGGGGAAAGATGCCATAAACTAGGTAAAAAAGGGAACTGACAGACTGGGAAAAGTATTGGCCACACATGTGACATGCGACTAATACCCCTAATATTCAGAGTCCCTTTAAATTGGAGAAAAGATGACAGATTGGAAACATGGGCCAGAGATATAAACCGTCATCTCATGGAGGGGATACTTCAGAGTCCAGGTGTGGATTACACCTGTAATCCCAGCACTTTGGAAGGCTGAGGCAGGAGAAGAGCTTGAGACCAGCTTAGACAACAGAGCCAAGATGAGGCAGGAGGATTGCTTGAGCTTGGGAGTTACAGTGAGCTATGATCTCACTGCACCTTGGCAACACAGCAAGACCCTGTCTCAAAATAACAAGTGAAAAAATAAATACCATTAAGATACTATTTTCTTGCATAAAAGTGGCAGAAGTTTAAGACCGCTGAGTTTCAGTGTTGGGAAGCGGGGTGCAGTGGTTCACATCTGTAATCCAAGCACTTTGAGACTGGGAGGTGAGAGGATTGCCTGCGCCGACCAGTCTGGGCAACTTGACGAAGCCTCATCTTGTAGAATAAATTTTAAAAATTAGCAGAGTGTAGTGGTACACGCCTGAGATCCCAGCTACTTGGACGACTGAGGCATAAGAATCGCCTAAGCCCAGTAGGTGGAAGCTGCAGTGTTGTGAGCGTGCCACTGCACTCCAGCCTGGGTAACAGTGTGACTCTGACTCAAAAAAAAAAAAAAGAGAGATTCTGTGTTCGGAATGTGAATTGGTAGTCTTCTTTTGAAGACAGTTTGCCAGTTTGGTATGTGTCGGTATTTTAAATATATATTTCCTTTTTTTTAGTTTTTTGGGGTTTTTTTGAGTTGGAGTCTCACTCTGTCACCCAGACGAGTGCAGTGGCTGCTCCTGGCCACCGCAGCCTCGACCTGCTGGGCTCTGGTGATCCTTCCGCCTCAGTCTTCCAAGTAGCTGGAACTACAGGCGCGCACTACCACGCTCGGCTAATTTTTGATTTATTGTAGAGATGAGATCTCGCCAAGTTGCCCAGGCGGGTCTCGAACCCACGGGCTCAGGCAATCCACTCCTTTGATCCACTAATATCATGGCCAAGAATTTAACCTACAAAAAAGTCTTCAAGATGTTTACCACTACTAGTGTTGGAAGCAATTTACATGTCTATTAAATAGGAATGTTTAAACGTATTGTACATCCATGTTTCAGAGTATCATACTGTGTTAAAAGAATAAACGAGATCTATAAATGTTGCTGTGGAAGTGTCTCTAGGATATATTAGGACATAAAACCAAGTAATAGAAAAATGGGAGCATATGTTTGTACGTACATGGAAAAACGTCTGAAAAGGTGCCCCCCCCACCACTAACAGTGGTTACCTCTCATAAGGGGAAGAATCGGGTGGGGAATGAAGGAAGACTTTCACTCCTACTCTCTAATTATTTATCATTTGAACTCTGTATAGGAGAATTATGTAATAAAAGTAAAAAAGGATTAAAAGGAAGATATGCTCATAGTGGCCAATATCGCTGGCATTAAAAGTCATTTTTGTTTTTTGTTTTTCTGTATTTTGGAAAGTCTCTACAATTTGAAATTCAGGTTCTAAACACTGGAAGAAAAAAGGTTTGCATAAATTTAAAGAGCTATTTGAGTGCCTACCTATAATGTGGTAATGATAGATCTGACCTGTGGAAATTAGATAGCACATTTGTTTTGCTACTGGAGGAATGTTTACTTAAATGTTAACAGAAACTCAAGAAAGGGTGGAGGGAATGGGATAAAAGAGCACTTTGAAATAAAGTTCATATGATTTTAGTACATTTAAACCTCTAAATGAGCTCTCTGTCTTCTATTCAATGTAACTAAAACTTCTATGTTTTTGTCATTTTTCTTTTTAGGGCTGGTAAAATTTCAGCCTTCCCTTTGGCCTTGGGACTCTGTGAGGAACAATTTGAGAAGTGCCTTGACAGAGATGTGTGTTCTCTATGATGTTCTCAGTATTGTCAGGGATAAAAAGTTCATGACTCTTGATCCTGTCTCTCAGGATGCACTTCCTCCAAAACAGGTATGTGTGTGCCCCAGTTGAATAACATCTTATTAAGCCCTAGAGCCATGTTTTGGCTGTGTGTCTATGGTTTTCTTTTCCTTTGTTGCAAAATAAAGTCCATATGAAGACTTAAAGACCAACTAACCCAGAACCATGAGCCAAATACATTTCTTATCTCGATTAAAAAAAAAAAAGAAAAGACTAACTGGTCTACAACAAAACTGTAAAACTGATCTCCTTTATCTTTTATTATATTATATACTTGTATCCTTGGGAGATTTACATTTTATTAACAATACAATATTTAAAAGTTACCGAGCTTAGCAAATTCTTGGTCTATGTTATATTATGTAAAAATGTGATGATAAAGTGGTTTTGCAATCAAATGAACTGAGGTTTGAATCCTGCCTCTGCTCTCACTAGCCATGTGATCTTAAGCAAGTTTTTTTCTCTCAGTCTTAATCTTTCCCCTAACCCTGCCTTCCTTTTTTATTTTATTTTATTTTTTTTTTTTGGTTAAAGAACTAGTTAGAAGAGTTAGGCCAAATTATAGAGGATATTGAAAACTGGGTAGAATTGTTGATATTTGACAAAGAATGTATTTGATTTTTGAATATTTGAAGGTGAATGAGAGGCAATAAAAGGAAGAGTTGATGCAGAGTCTGGAATCACGGAGGCTGCTGAGGAGGTCCTTAGGGAGAACAAGCATCAGGGCCATGAATGAGTTGGTCTTGGAGAGGAAGTATGGATTGGTAGATCCCATTTGTAAATAAAGTTAACTGAACAGAGTAATTCACATAATAGTCATTTCAGAATCTGAAAACATTGTGTTGGAAGACTTGAGTATCAAGTGCATTAAATCTGCTTCCCTCATTTCACAAGAAAACCAAGGCTCAGAGAGATTTGTGATATGTTCAGATTGTTGTGGCTAAGCTAGGAGAGATCCAAGACGAGAACTCCCACACCCCACTCATAGCCCACTGCCATTTTCACCATTTTCTGCTTTTCTCAGAAAGGAGTCTCCAGGAATTTAAGATACCCAGTGCTTTCTTTGAATTAGGTTTCCTAATACAATCAAAAGGTTATAGTGATATTTTAATGAAATTTTTAATGTGATTTTGACTCTCATGCAGCCAGAAAACTTTCTTTTATTAAGCCTGGCTTTATTAAGCCTCTTAGTACTTCTGCCATTTTTTGTTTCACCTCTTTCACATTGGCAAAATGCTTCCCTTTGCAGACTTTTTTCATCTGGGAAACAAAAAAAGTTGTTCTGGGTAAGATTGGGAGAATAGGGAGGGTGGGGCACAGGGGTCATACTGTTTGGGGTCAAAAACTGCTGAAAATTCAGCGTGGTGTGGGCAGGTGATTTAAATCACCCATGAATCACTTGTCATGAAATGGGCAACATGTTGAAAGAATCTCCCCCCAAAAGTTCACTGAAGCCGAGCATAGCTTCTCACTATAATAATGGTAGCTGGTACACTAATGCCATTGGGTTCCTAGAACACTTACCTAGCATGGAAATCTGTACTACAAGGTGCCTGCCCTCCAAAAAATGATTCCGTGATCTCTCTTTGTAAGAGGGGACCCTCATCTAGGCTGGGCAGAGTTGATGCAGTGTTAAGTTCTGACTAGAGTCCATCGTGGCGTTTCTGGTTCAACAATCGTTAAGTACAACTTACTTTGTGTGAGTTGACCACAGAAATAGGTTAAGGTTATTGTTTTAAAAGAACTTTGTGTACTTCTCCTACTTTTTGCTCTTCTTTAATTTCTGCATTTTCTCTAGAGTAGGTATTTTATTACCGAAAAAGTATTTAATTTTACAGTCATATAAAAGTCACACAGAACTGTAGTTTTGGATTGTTTTTGATAGAATCCTCAGACGTTGCAGTTGATATCTAAAAAGAAGTCACTGGCTGGAGCAGCACAGATCCTACTGAAGGGGGCAGAAAGACTGACTAAATCAGTTACCGAAAACCAAGAAAACAAGCTACAAAGAGATTTCAATTCTGAGCTTTTGCGATTAAGGCAACACTGGAAACTTAGAAAAGTTGGAGATAAAATTCTTGGAGATCTGAGCTACAGAAGTGCAGGTATAGATACTTGTTGAAACTATGCTTTGTGTAAGTACAGTGTTACACATCCTTCTATAATAAATCGTTTCTCAGCTACATGTTACATTTGAAATTTTTAATTTTTTTTTTCCTTTGGCTCGGAGTCTTACTCTTTTGCCCAGACTGGAGTGCAGTGTCACATTCACGGCCACCACAACCTTGGCCTGCAGGGCTCAGGCAATCATTTCTCCTCAGCCTTTCAAATAGCTGGAACTACAGGCATGCACCACCATGCCTGGCTAATTTTTTGTAGTGATGAGATCTCGCCAAGTTGCCCAGGCTGGTCTTGAAGCTGTGGGCTCAGGCAGTCCTTTCACCTCAGCCTCCCAAAGTGCTGGGATTATAGGTGTGAGTCACCACACCTGGCTGAAATTTCAGTTTTTATTCACATACTCATCATAGCCTTTATAATAGCGTAGTTTCAATTTCAAAACCTTTTAGATGCATGTAACAGAAAGTTTAAAGGTGAGGTTTATGTGCTAACACATTCTGAACCATAGTTGACGTTTTAGTTAAAAATGACGTTTGAAGGCCTTATTTGTAACCCTTAAAAATTGGACATGAAAGAAGAGAAGAAGCCGGGCTCGGTGGCTCAGCCTGTAATCCCGCGCCTTTCGGAGGCTGAGGTGAGTGGATTGCTTGAGCCTGCAGGTTCGAGACCCACCTGGGCAGGCGAGACCTCATCTCTACAATAAATCAAAAAATTACCCGGGCGTGGTAGCACATGCCTGTAATTCCGACTACTTGAAAGCCTGAGGCTGAAGGATCACTGGAGCCCAGTATGTCCGGGAGCGGCCACTGCACTCCAGTCCGGGCAACAGAGTGAGACTCCAACTCAAAAAAAAAAAAAGAAACATTTCTTCCATATTCTTTTTTCCTCATTAGTCTGCTAAGCTGTTTTCAGGTCTTGAATAAAACACTTTGCTTTCCCCTTTCCCATTTAATTGAAGTCGTAACACTAACTCAAGGAATGTACTTTTCTGGAGTGTACTAAAGTTTGATGATGTTGAATTCTGATCTTTTGTTGTAAATTCCTTGTTGTTGAACTATAATAGCAGGTTTTACAAGGTAATAATGGCAGTGTAAGCTGCTGTGGTAATCAGAGGGGCTGTATGGGAAAAGTTTATAAGGTTCATAGCTCAGTGGGCTAAAAGCTTTAAATGCCAAGGGATGAGACAAAGAGCCTTGGCTTTGATAGTTTAAATCCATAGTAGTGTTATCGAAAAAGGACTTGTTTGCCAGAGCAAGCCTTCATTATCCTAAAATTAGAAGAAGGTAATTTGAGTTGGTTAAGTCAAATACTGGTAGCCCTAAGTGCTTCAGCATTGGTGTGAACCGGAATGATTTGAATTCTGAAGTAAAATCCCATTACAAAGATGAATTCAATATGATAAGTCTTTTTTTTTAAAAGCAGGATTTATTGAGAGGACAGAAAAGCTCCCTCAGTGGGAGGGGACCCTAGGGGGTTGCCCTATAAGTCCATTTTTAAATGCCAACATGTGGCGTGTAGTAGCAGTGCTTTCTGGTTTTGGACATTATAACTTCCAAAACAATTATGTGTAGCAGTTTTACTTAATTTCTCTCTTTGGGACAGTTGTTCGCAGTTATGAAATGATTTAATTACATTATTCTCTGTTATTAAATTTTTTTAACTTTAATTTTTTGAGTCAGGTCTCTGTCACTCAGGCTGGAGTGCAGTGGCACCATTACAGGTCACTGTATCCTTGACTTCCTGGGCTCAGGTGATCTTTCTGCCTCAACCTCCCAAGTAGATGGCACTATGGGTGTGCGCCACTACACTCAGCTAATTTTTCTATTTTTTGTAGAGATGAGATCTTGCTTTGTTCCCCAGGGTAATCTCAAACTCCTGGACTCAAGCAGTCTTCCCACCTCAGCCTCCCAAAGTGCTGGGATTACAGGTGTGAGCCACTGTGCCCAGCCTTCTTTAATGTATCGACAGAGTTGTGGTCTTGCTGTGTTGTCCAGGCTGATCTTGAACTCCTGGGCTCAACTGATCCTCCCTCCTCAGCCTTCTAGAATATCAGGATTATAGGCATAAGCCACTGTACCTGGCCTGCATTGTTTTTAATTGCAGGAAGATCTTTAACATTGTTCTTTGTTATAAAACAGCGGTTACAGGCTGTTGGGAGGCTAAGCTGGGAGGATTGCTTGAGCGCAAAAGTTCAAGATTAACCTGGGCAAATAGTGAGACCCTGTCTCTACAAAAGAAAGTTAAAAATATTAGCTGAGTGTGGTGGTCCGCACCTGTGGTCCTACTTGGCAGGCTGAGGCAGGAGGATCACTTGAGGCCAGGAGTTTGAGGCTACAGTAAGCTTTGATCATGCCCCTGCATTCCAGCCTGGGCAACAAAGTGAGACCCTGTCTCAAAACAAAAACAAAAGCAAGCAGTTACATTCAGCCACCCACTTCTCACATAATTCAGCAGCCCAGACAACTTACTCAAACTTCTGAGCCAGGACGTAACATAAAAATCTAGAAATTATTGAATAAGAGGTGTCATGTGCACTATGAACACTTTGGTTACAGACTTATTAGAAGGGCTGAGTGGCAAAAGTATTTCACCGCTAAGGTTTAAATCTGAAGAATTATTTTCTAAGAGTATACTTATCTCTATCAAACTCCATTAGAATAAAACAGTTTGAATAGCCTGTGAAGTTTGTACTGTCATGATATTGTTAGACTAAGGAGTGTTTATACCTTTTTTCCATGTTTTCTGTCTTCTGTTTGCTCACCACTCTTTCCCCTTCTCCCCAAATATATATGTTTTTAGTGGGAACTTAATCTGCGATTCAGTGATGTGGATGTGAAGTGTTACATGCTTAATATCATATGTTAAATTAATGTTACCTGTTTTCTATTTTCCTATTTTTAATGCCCCATTAGGATCTCTCTTTCCCCATCATGGTACATTTGAAGTAATAAAGAATACAGATATTGATCTGGATAAAAAGATACCTGAAGATTACTGTTCCCTTGATGTGCAAATTCCTAGTGATTTGGAGGGATCTGCATATATCAAGGTATTTGTCAGTATTTTTTTAAGTAATTTCTGATTAATAGCCTTGAAGCTAATTTACTAACTTTTTTGGTTTTTATTGTTATATAGGTTTCAATTCAAAAACAGGCCCCAGATATAGGTGATCTGGGCACAGTTAACCTCTTCAAACGGCCTTTCCCCAAATCCAAACCAGGTGTGTTTATGTTTTATCCTCTAACTTGTGGTCTTATCTGAGCTTACATTTTAAAGTAAACTGATAGGAAAAATAGGTGCTCTGTAGTAAAGAATAATTGGAGGTATACTTTTTACTTTTTTCTTTGAGTAGGAGTCTCTTTCTGACCACCAGGCTGGAGTATAGTGGCATGCTCATTGCCACCGCAGCCTCTACCTCCTAGACTCAGGAGATCCTTCTGCCTCAGCCTTCCGAGTTGCTGAAGCCACAGGCGCGTGCCACAACACCCAGTTAATTTTTTGATTTATTGTGGAGACTAGGTCTCACTAAGTTGCCCAGGCTGGTCTCAAACCCCTGGACTCAGGCAAGCCTCTCACATCCTCCTCCTAAAGTACTGAGATTACAGGCGTGAGCCACCACACCCGACTGGAAGTACACTTTTAATATTTGTTAATAAACCATTAATGATTAGCTGTGCAATTTTTTTTTATTGGACTTATTTACTAGTTTTCTGTGTAAAAGAAGTGAGATTTTTATATTTTGGAAAGAATAATAAAGCATCTTACAAAATTTTGTCATATATTCAGATTACCATTTAAGCTAGCAAGGTTGGATAATTAATATATACATATATTCCTTCTCTTTCAGGTTCCCCACATTGGCAGACAAAATTAGAAGCAGCTCAGAATGTTCTTTTGTGTAAAGAAATTTTTGCACAGCTCTCTCGGGAAGCCGTTCAAATTAAATCACAGATCCCTCACATTGTGGTGAAAAACCAGATTATCTCTCAGCCCTTTCCAAGTAAGAGCAGCTAACCCTTTTGAGATTTTATAAACAGGACTTTGTGATTTGAAGAATTGGATAGAGGGGATAGCTGTTTGGGTGAATAATAAGAGCAAAGAGGTAGTATGCTATCAATAATGGCTTCCACTAAAGTGTATAACACAAACTACACAGCTAATTTTTTTTTTTTTTTTTGCCTTGGAGTCTCACTCTGTTGCCCAGGCTGGAGTGTAGTGGCACGCTCATGGCCACCCCAGCATCGACCTGCTGGGCTCCAGCAATCCTGCCACAGCCTTCCAGGTAGCTGAAACTACAGGCATGCACTACCATGCCCAGCTAATTTTTTATTTATTGTAGAGACAAAGTCTCACCAAGTTGCCTGGTTAACTGTTTTCTATTAACTGGTCTCGGACCAGTTAACTGTGGTCTCGGACCCATGGGCTTTGGGAGTCTACTCGCCTCAGCATCCCAGAGTGCTGGGATTATAGGCTGACCCTCCGAGCCTGGCCTATGCTGCCAATTCTGTTCTGTGTCCTAAATGGTGTGACTCCTGGATTTTTAAAACTGTCTATTAAAAATTTGCTCTAGCAGAGCTACTGTTTAGCAGCATTTACTTTGAAGTGAGAGATTCTTTCTTCTATCTAAATAAGATATCAGAAAATGCACACTAGGCTGAGCGTGATTGCTTACACCTAAAATCCTGGCACTTTGCAAAGCTAAGGCAGGAAGATTGCTTGAGGCCAGGAGTTCATGACCAGCCTGGGCAACATATGAGACCTCATCTTCTCTACAAAAGATTTTTTGAATCTATATAAATCAACATCTATTTATTTATTAATTTTTCAGATTATTTTATTACTTTTATTTAAAGCAAAAGATTTTTTAAAAGTTTATTCATTATATTCTCAAATTTGTAGGAATTGGATTTTAATTATATTATTCAAAAGCATTTAGACTTACCCCGGAGGTCAGTTTGTACTTAGCCTTGTACTTGTTTTTGTATATACTTGCTAAGGACTGTCTTCTTAGATCTTATTAAGGAAATAGATATTAGTGATTAAAAAAAAAATCCTACTTCTCATGGGAGCCCAGAAGAGTGTCTGTCTTCTACTCAGTAAGACCAGATACCAAATCTTATTTTAAAGAAATAAAATATATAGCTTTTGTTGCCAGTCTTCAGCCACAGCTCTAGGCAACAGCCATATTATAGCTTAACAGAAATTGAACTGCTAAAATACATGGTAGTTTATTATGTTCATGAATGGTCATTTTGGTGTAAAAATGTTACTTATGAGGCCTGATCTTCAAGTTTAGAATCTATCTTTTGAGAATGGACTGTGATTATTCTTTATGAAGAGAGTTTGTACCTTTCCATATTTTAGGTTATTTGCTTCTGTCCTATTCTTTTTTATAAATAGGCTTGCAGTTATCTATTTCTTTATGCCATTCCTCAAATGATAAGAAATCCCAAAAATTTGCTACTGAGAAGCAAAGTCCGGAGGACCACCTTTATGTCCTGGAGCATAATTTGCATCTACTGATTAGAGAGGTAATGAAATAAATGTCTTTCTTGCATTGTAGGAACATATACAGGACAGTGAATATGCGCAGTCACCCTGCCCCCGAGTCTTGTTCATTCACAGCAGCATTCCCTATCTGATGTGAAAGATACTTGCTGTGTGCTGAGGAAATACAGAGTTCATCAGAATACAGTCCCTGTGCCCAAGCATACCTCCTAGTGGTAGAAATATAACACCTTTTATAGTAAAATTGTAAGAAGCACAAACTAAAGGCTGCAGAGGAAAGGGTGATCAAAGGGCTAAGGGAAAATGTCTTGTTGGAGTCTGAAGAGAATAGTGGGATTACTTCAGGACATACTCTACTTACAGGTCATCTACTACTGTGTGTCCAGACTGCTGGTTCAGTTTATGCTAATTTCAAAAGAGTCTCCTGTGCAACTTCATAGCAGTACATATTACAGCCTCCCCTGCCCTGCCCTGCCCTGCCCCAGAGTCTGGTCCAGTTGATTGTAGAAGAGTCTGTGTTTTTAAGAAGCTCCTCAGGTTGCTGAGAGGCAACCAGGCTTGGGAACCTCTGATCTAGGGTATAGTGGAATAATTTTGCTGATTGCATATATTCTGTTGTGATTCAGTGGAGAATGTTGTTTTATATTTTAAGACTTTTAAAATACAAAGCCTTAGCCAGGCTCGGTGGCTCAGCCTGTAATCCCGCGCCTTTGGGAGGTTGAGATGAGTGGATTGCCTGAGCCCGCAGGTTCAAGACCTGCCTGGGCAACTTGGCAAGACCTCATCTCTATAATAAATCAAAAATCAGCGGGGCGTGGTAGCGCGCGCCTATAGTTCCAGCTACTTGGAAGGCTGAGGCGGAAGGATCGCTGGAGCCCAACAGGTCGAGGCTGCGGTAGCCAGGAGCAGCCACTGCACTCCAGTCTGGGCGACAGAGTGAGACTCCCAACTCAAAAAAAAAAAAAAAATACAAAGCCTTAAGTTCCTTTTGTGTTTAAAAGCATGATGATTAGGTGTTCATTCTCATGTGTGAGATGTGGCTGCCTCACACCTCATTAAGACATCAGTACCTTACTTACCTGACATGAGAAAAGGAAAAAAAGAAAACAATCACAGCTTGGGAGGGACCCCTGTCTTTATAAACTTGCATTTTGTAGCCTAATAGGTGCTAGCATTATCTCCATGCCAGGATTGTTTTCATATGTAGTTCAAATGTATTGCTTTCAATATTTCCAAGGTGTGAGCCATGTTTTGATTAAATATTGTGCAGCACTTACTGTGTGGGTATTGCTCATTTAAAATGGCTGTTTTTGTCAGTTTCATAAACAGACCTTGAGTTCCATCATGATGCCTCATCCAGCAAGTGCACCTTTTGGCCACAAGAGAATGAGACTTTCGGGTCCCCAAGCTTTTGATAAAAATGAAATCAATTCATTACAGTCCAGTGAAGGGCTTCTGGAAAAAATAATTAAACAAGCAAAGCATATTTTTCTGAGGAGTAGGTAAGATTAAAGTTACTGTTTTTTCTTTGACATTGCAGTCTGTTTTCCTTCATGATTTCATATACTTTTGAGGGGATGCTTTAACTTTTCTTTTTTCCCAGAGAGAGGAAGGAGGCTACAGTGTAAGAGTTGATGGTCATAGGCTGGGTGCTGTCAAATATGAGCAAGACTGGATCCATGACCAGTCTAACAATATGTTAGTTCTAACCCTGGAAGCAAAAATTTTGCAGAAACAACTGACTAGAAATGGGCCTTACAACATTATGATTTCTTCAGTAGCCCAGCCATGAGATACTTATTTCTGAGCTGATATAAATTTATTTTGAAGCTTTCTGTGTTTTTTGGTTGCTGCACATTTATTTATTTATTTTTGAGTTGGAGTCTCACTCTGTCTCTCAGCCTAGAGTGTAGCAGCAGGATCATGACTCACCTTAGCCTGAGTCTCCTGGGCTCAGGTGATCCTTCTGCCTCAACCTCCCAAGTGACTGGGGCTACAGGTACATGCCAACACTTCTGCCTAATTTTTTAAATTTTTGCTGTGTGCTGAGGGAATATGTGAGGGGAAAGCTATGTGGCTCAGGCTTGTCTTGAACTCCTGAGCTCAAGCAGTCTTCCTGCCTCAGCCCTCTGAAGTGCTGGGATTACATGCATGAGCCACCGTGCCTGGCCTCTTGCACATTTTAGGGTTTGGAAGGCACTTTCCAAAATGTTGCTTTACTTAATCCTTGTTCTTTGGGATAGATAGTGTTAAACCACATTTTTACTGATGAGAAGATTGAGGCTTAGAGAAGTTATGTAACTTGCTCAAGGTTTCACGTCAAAAGATAACAATACAAGGATTTATGCTCAGGTCTGTGTAACTCCAAAATTCATTTTCTTTCTTTTATGTACGTTGTTTACAGAAGAACTTGTCGTGATTTGGACAAAAGTGTATCTTTTTCAGTGCTAAAAGATGCTTTTCTTCTGCTTTTTTTTTCCTTCCCAAGTCAGGTCTTACTCTGTTGTCCAGGCTGGAGTGCAGTGGCATGATCATGGCTTACTGTAGCCTCAACCTCCTGGGCTCAAGGGATCCTCCAGCCTCAGCCTCCCGCGTAGCTGGAACTACAGGCGTGAACGACCATAGCCAGCTCATTTTTTAATTTTTTTGATTGTAGAGACATGGTCTTGCTGTGTTTCCTAGGCTAGTCTTGAACTCCTGGGCTCAAGCAATACTCTCACCTTGGGCTCTAAAGACAAGTGTCAGCCACTGTGTTCAGCCTAAAGGATGCTTTTCTATTTTATTATTAATACTTGATGAAGAGGTCTGTTTTTACTGCATTTGTAATTGAGCCTTGATAGTATATCAGAATTTCAGGCATGGTTACATTGTTGTTAAATAGATATTTTATTTCTGGTTTCCAGTTTTTGATTGTTAATGTAGTTACCGTTTTATTAGCATATTAGTTTGTAGTCCTGGAGTGGAAATTTAGATCCTGCAGTTTTTTGTTTGTTTCTTTTTGGGGGTTTTTTTGAGTCAGAGTCTCACTCTGCTGCCTAGGCTACAGGGGCAGTGGCACCCTTACGGCCACCGCATCCTCGACCTACTGGGCTCAGGCAGTCCCTCCGCCTCAACCTTCCAAGTAACTGAAACTACAGGCACGCACCACCATGCCCAGCTATTTATTTATTTATTTATTTATTTATTTATTTATTTATTTATTTATTGTAGAGATGAGGTTTCGCTAAGTTGCCCAGGCTGGTCTCCAACCCATCGGCTCAGGCAGTCCTCTCACCTCGGCCTCCCAGAGAGCTGTGATTATAGGCGTGAGCCACCATGCCCAGCCAGGTCCTGTAGCTTTTAGTAAAAGGAATTAGGAAGACATATTAGAGAAGACAGCATGACAGAATGAAAGAAGTAGGGAACTGAAGGTGAAAGATGTGTTCAGGTCAGGGTTCAGCTGCTTGCTAAGTGACTTGGGGCAAGGCACTTGGTTTCTATTGCCCTTCTTTATTCCTCTGTCAATAGTGGGCACAGGAGTCTGGGCTTAAGATTATATTAAATAATCATGCAGAAGTTCCCTGTAAGCAATAAAATGTATGACAAGTTACTGTTACTTCAGTTATAAAAGCGTTTATTGAGTATATTGTTAATCTTGCAGATTACTGATTGACGACAAAGTTAAATATTCCCTGAAATAAATGAAGGGCATAGAAATAGCTATCTTGAGAACCATTATAAATTTTTTTTCTTAATTTTTTGTAGAGAAAAAATGGGTTGATCTAAAGCTCCTGGGCTCAAGCAGTTCTCCCAGGTTGACCTCCCAAAGTACTTGGATTACAGGCAGGAGTCACTGCACCCCTCCCAGAACCATTAAAAAACTTTAGAGTAGTATAGCCCTGGAAGCAGCAAAGCTTTAAAAATGCTACTTTCCCATAGTCACGGAAATAATGTTCTAGTGTACAAAAGTTAACTGAAGAAAAAGGACAGATGTGTATAATACCATGCACAGTGAGCTCTAATTAACATGCTTATATATTTTTATATATGTGTGTGTCAGGGTGTGTGTATCTGTTTTTTAAAAAATCCAAGATCATAACATTTTATATTCTGATTTGTACTTGATGATAGAGGAAGCCAAAAAAAAAAACAACAACAAATTTTACATCCTGTCTTTAATATTATATTGTAAATTTTAAAATATGTGCTTAAATACTTTTCAAACCTTTAATAGGTATGCTGGCCAGCCCACCTCCCATGTGGCAACAAGTTAAAAAAAAGTTGTGCAATATCTTCTTATGTGAACATTTCATGATTTCTTCCCCCCATTCTCAATTGCTATATTTTTATTTTCAGTTTGTCTTATTTATTTACTTATTTTTAAGTCAGGGTCTCACTCTGTCGTCCAGGCTGAGTGCATTGTCACCATCATGGCTTACCGCACCCTCAAACTCCTGGGCTCAAGCAATCCTTCTGCCTCAGCCTCCCAAGTAGCTGGGTCTATAGGCACATGCCACCACACCTGACTAATTTTTGGATTTTTTTTGTAGAGATAAAGTTTCACTATGTAGCCTAGATTGGTATTTCCAGTTTATTGAGACATGTGATGCTATGCAGAACATTCTCACATATGTATCAGTCTGCTGTAGGAGTTTTGAAGCACTGTCAGGGAAGCAAATCAAGGAAAAAGAAAGCAAGTTTGAGTGTGGATTGTAAGAAACCAATTCTAGAGCAGCAGTGCAAAAGCAAACCCTAAGACTGCTGATGTAAAGCCCCTTGTCCCCACTGATAGTTCTTACTTTTTCCCATCTTTTCCAGGCTTTTCTTTCTCTTTCCAATAAATACTGTGCTAGAATCAGATGATTATCGCTAGAAACGAGTGGTTTGGCTAATTGACGTGATTTGTGCTTTGGTTCTAAGCGGTGGCTGTTGGTTAGTGTGTCTGAATCATACAGGAAAGATTACTGGCTTTGGAGTTAGACGGATTTTGTATCCCTGCATACAGCTATGTGACCTTGGGCAAATTGCTAAACTTCTTTTTTCTCTTCTGAAAATTGAAGATAATAGGGCATGCCTACCTAACCTCAGGGTTGTTAGTAAGATTAATGATAAAATTCATGAAAGCATGTGTTACAATTCTTAATACAAAATGAGCACTTGAATCTTATTTCACATTTGTATTTATCATATTTTTTCTTTCTTGGTGTATAAGGTTTGGATTGCATTAAAAGTCCCTAGCTTCTTTTGAATATGATTATAATTCCATTACAGTAATGGGTCAAGCTGTGGGTGTGTCCCAAGTCCTTTGTTACCAAGTACCAACATTTATGCTTGATTTGTATTAGGTTTAGTCCTCTATTAGTAGCCTCACTTGTGTCTCCATAAGCTTTCTGAGTGGGAGAAAACGGAGTTAAAAGAGGATAAGCCCATCATGAATTGTGATAATCAGGAGTCTGTGATGAGAGAATGTTCTCATGTGAAGCTGAGAAACGAGTACACAGCACAGTGTGAAAGAGGTTCTCAGAACTGCCTCTACCTTTCTTTGAAAGTTGTGCTTTTCAGATGGTGATCTTTTTATTTTTATTATTTATTTATTTTTCAAGTGCTTACTCTATTGCCTGGGCTAGAGTGCAGTGGCACAATCATGGCTCACCGGAGTCTTGACCTCTTGGACTCGGGTGATCCTTTCACCTCACCCTCCCAAGGAGCTGGGACTTCTGGCATATGCCACCACACCAGGCTAATTTATTTTTCCTTTTTTAGAGACAAGGTCTCACTATGTTGCCCAGGCTGGTCTTGAATTCCTGGACTCCCACCTTGACCTTCTCCCACCTTGACCTTCCAAAGTGGATTACAGGCTTGAGCCACCTCGTCCGGCCTCAGATGGTGATATTTTATTTTTCATTTATTTATTTTTTGAGTCAGTTTCACTCCGTCGCCCAGGCTAGAGTGCCAGTGGCACAGTCAGCTACTGTACTTTCAAACCTGCTGTGCTCAGGAATCCTTCCGCCTCAGCCATCCAAGTAGCTGGAACTACAGGTGTGTGCCACCATGCCCAGCTAATTTTTTGATTTATTGTAGGGACGAGGTCTTGTCAGGTTTCCCAGGCTGGTCTCGAATCCCTGGAATCAGGCAATCCTCTCACCTCTGCTTCCCAAAGTGCTGGGATTACAGGCATGAGCCACCACACCCAGCCAAGTGGTGATATTTTTAAAAAGTAGTTTCTAGTTTTCAAATTTTCATAAAATTGATGAGTAATTTATAGTCCTGTTGTTTCATAGGGTAACTTTTAACTTTTTTTTTTTTTTTTTGAGAACTGCTGCGACCATTGACAGCTTAGCGAGCCGAATTGAGGACCCTCAAATACAGGCTCACTGGTCAAACATCAATGATGTCTATGAGTCTAGTGTGAAGGTTTTAATCACCTCCCAAGGCTATGAGCAGATATGCAAGTAAGTGCCAAAATTATAAGAGTTATGCATTTAACATGTTAAGTTGTTTTTTATGTATTGATATTTGCTGAGTGATTATGGTTTTTATTTGCTAGTGTGGCATAACATTTCTGTAAATTAAATAAACTGTAGAGTGCTTGGTTTTTGTTTTGCTTTGACGGCAGTTAGTTCTTAACAGGAGATAATTCAGAAGGTCTGTTTTTAAACATTGTAAGGATGAGAGGTAAGGATGTCTATGAAATAGTCTGTTAGGTAAACGTTGTGAGCTGTGGTGAAAATGAACCCCAGCACTGAACAGAAAGCTCCCTGTCCTTAGATGCCAGGTCTGCTTCCATGCCTGCCTAGTGGCTGTGGCAAGTTGAGCACATTTGAAGTAAGTAGGGCCATTTATTTTGGAGCTTGTACTCTGTATTATGCCTAAAACGGCCAAGTTTTGTAGCTTTCCCCTGACCTGGTGTCCGAGGGGGCAAAGTGATTTTTGTCCCCAGCATTCATAGGGATACAATCTACTCAATTTACATCCACAAATTACAAGTTAATACAAATGACTAGTAGCCATCAAAGGGTGTTTTGAGCCTCATTGACTTTTTTTTTTTTTCTTTTCTGAGTTGGAGTGTTACTCTGTCGCCCAGGCTGGAGTGCAGTAGCACTCTGACAGCCACTCCAGCCTCGACCTGCTGGGCTCAGGAGATCCTTCCGCCTCAGCCTTCCAAGTAGCTGGAACTAGAGGCATGTGCCACCATGCCTGGCTAATTTTTTGATTTATTGTAGAGATAAGGTCTCACCAAGTTGCCCAGGCTGCTCTCGAATCGATGGGCTCAAGCAGTCCTATCACCTCAGCCTCCCAAAGTGCTGGGATTAGAGGTGTGAGCCACCACGCCTGGCTGAGCCTCATTGAAATTTAACAACTGCCAAGGTATAGCTTTATTTCAGACAGACCTAATTAGCCACAGTGAAGCAGTACACATTGAAACACAAAATGACCTGCCTTAGGAGTAGGGGCAGAAAATACATTTATTTATTTTTTTATTTGAGTTGGAGTCTCACTCTGTCGCCCAGATTGGAGTGCAGTGGCCGCTCCCGGCCACCACAGCCTCGACCTGCTGGGCTCCAGCGATCCTTCTGCCTCAGCCTTCCAAGTAGCTGGAACTACAGGCGCATGCTACCATGCTCAGCTGATTTTTGATTTATTGTAGAGATGAGGTCTCGCCAAGTTGCCCAGGGGGTCTCGAACCCGCGGGCTCAGGCAATCCACTCACCTCAGCCTTCCAAGGTGCGGGATTACAGGCTGAGCCACTGAGCCCGGCAGAAAATACATTTATAAGGCCGTTTTTTAATGTGGAGTTTTAATTCACTTTTAAAAAATGAAAAATACAAGCTCAAATAACAGAGCATAAAACAATCCACAGTGGGAAGGAAATTCATCTTGAGACCTCCAGAGAAAGATGGAGTGAAGCTGCATTGTAGTTTTCTTCCCCTGTACCTAAAGAAATAATAAAATAATTGGGGTGATTTGGGGCTGAGGTGAGAGGAGTAGGTGTTGAATGCAGATGAAACAAGCTTGGCCTAAGCTTTTAACTAAGACTGGATGATGCAATTACAGGCTTTCATTAGACTGAAATCCACTTCTGTGTTTAAAATTTTCCATAATAAAAAGGAATGAGTGAGTGCAGTGGAAAGGACAAGGAAAATTATCAGAGTTGAATTGTGTATGTTCAGAACCTAGACCCGAACAGTCCTTCGATATGGTTACAGGACCCAAATAAATGTTCCACATGTCCATGAAGAAGGGTTAGTGATGATGCAACCTTGGCAGAAGTGGTAGAGTGTCCTTTTTCCTCTTTTATGTCGGGATCAGTTCATGCTGTTCAAAGCTGGAAGTGGTTCTCAGAAGTCCTCAGGCATCATTTAAAATAGTTTCTTACATCTTTCTAGGAAAGTCTATGCATTTACAACCATAGGTGTCCTACCTGTACCCTAACTCTTTTTCCAGTTTTGTGTGCTTTTAAAAACTATTGAGATGAAATTCACATAACAGAATTCACAATTTTGAAGTGTACACAGTTCGTTGATTTTTGCTCTTATGTTATAGAACCATCATCACTACTGAATTCCAGAGCTCTTCCATTACTCTAAAAACAAACTCTGCGTGTTAGCAGTCATTTGTTTTGTGTGTGTGTGTGTGTGTGTTTTTAACTCAGTAGATTTTTTTTTTCTGAGTTGGAAGTCTCACTCTGTTGCTCAGGCTAGAGTGCAGTGGCCGCTCCCGGCCACCGCAACCTCGACCTGCTGGGCTCTGGCGATCCTTCCGCCTCAGCCTTCCGAGTAGCCGGAATTACAGGCGCGTGCTACCACGCCCGGCTAATTTTTTGATTTATTGTAGAGATGAGGTCTCGCTGCCCAGGCGGGTCTCGAACCCGCGGGCTCAGGCAATCCACTCACCTCAGCCTCCCAAAGGCGCGGGATTACAGGCTGAGCCACCGAGCCCGGCTGCAGTGGAACTCTTACAGCCACTGCAGCCTTGACCTACTGGGCTCAGGTGATCCTTCTGTCTCAGTCTTCCAAGTAGCTGGAACTACAGGCACACGCCACCATGCCCGGCTAATTTTTTTATTTATTGTAGAGATGAGGTCTCGCCAAATTACCCGGGCAGGTCTTGAACTCATGGGCTTAGGCAATCTTCTTACCTCGGCCCTCCAAATTACTGGGATATAGGCGTAAGCCACCATGACCACCAGTAGAATATTTTTATTAAAACTTGTGCAGGTAAATTTAATGGTCAGAACAAAATGGAATCATTCAGGAAAAGCTACAGAAAATGCTTTGCAAAGTAGTAGATCCTTTTTATATTCACCATTTTTGTTTATTTTTTTCTGAGTTGGGGTCTCTGTCACCCAGGCTGGAGTGCAGTGGCACCGTCCCCACTCACTGCAGGTTGGGCCTCCTAGACTCCAGTGATCCTTCCATCTCAGCCACCTGAGCAGCTACAACTATAGGCAGGTACTGCCACGCCTGGTCTTATGTTCACTGTTTCAGCAGAGTTTAAACTATGTGATTATTCTATTAATATACTCTTCTGAGTTAAGATTATTCAGATGGCCATAAGGCCCAGAAATCCAGGCACGTACGCCTAGTAAGTAATTTATTGCTTCCTAGTCTTGTATTGGTGGAGAAGAATTTCTCGTCAGCATATTCTTTATATACCAAGACTTTTAATCAATATTCTGTTGATGAATATTTTTGTTGGATGTCAATAAAATAATTGGCACATGGGCAAATATATTTATTTATAGAATAAAGTCCCGCAGATGTAATTGCTGGGTCAAAAGATAAGGATATTTAATTTTTTTTTTTTTAATGGAGAGTAGGGTCTCGCTCTGTTCCCCAGGCTGTTCTTGAACTCCTGCCTTGACCTCCCAAAGTGCTGCTATTATAGGCATGAGTCATCGTGCCTGGCCAGAATGTTTAAGCATTTAATTAAAAGTTTCCAAATTGGCCGTGCTTGGTGGCTCAGCCTGTAATCCTGTGCCTTTGGGAGGCTGAGGTGAGTGGATTGCCCAAGCCCGTGGGTTCGAGACCCGCCTGGGCGGGCGAGACCTCATCTCTACAATAAAATCGAAAAAAATTAGCCGAGTATGATAGCACGCACCAGTAATTCCAGCTATTCGGAAGGATCGCCGGAGCCCAGCAGGTCGAGGCTGCGATGGCCGGGTGTGGCTACTGCACTCTAGTCTGGGCGACAGAGTGAGACTCCAACTCAAAAAAAAAAAAAAAGTTTCCAAATTATTCTTTAAAGTGGTTGCCACAAGTATGCTTTCACCAATAGTGAGTGCCAAGAATTCCTGTTTTTCATGCCCTTGTTTTTTGGGGGTTTTTTTTTTTTGAGTTGGAGTCATTTTTTTTGTTTTTTTGAGTTGGAGTCTCACTCTGTTGCCCAGACTGGAGTGCAGTGGCCGCTCCCGGCCACCACAGCCTCAACCTGCTGGGCTCCGGGGATCCTTCCGCCTCGGCCTTCCAAGTAGCTGGAACTCAGCCTCAACCTGCTGGGCTCCGGGGATCCTTCCGCCTCGGCCTTCCAAGTAGCTGGAACTACAGGCACGTGCTGCCACGCTCGGCTCATTTTTTGATTTATTGTAGAGATGAGGTCTCACCAAGTTGCCCAGGTGGGTCTCGATCCCGCGGACTCAGGCAATCCACTCACCTCAGCCTCCCAAAGCGCGGGATTACAGGCTGAGCCACTGAGCCCGCCTCATGCCCTTGTTTTAAATAAAGAATTTAAATTTTTGGTGAGATTTATAAGTCTTTTCCTTTAATCCTTTTGAGTTTTTCTGTTTTTTTCTGAAAAAACAACATACACTTTAATTCACCCAAATTACAATTTTAGCCAGGCATTATGATGCATGCCTGTAGTTCATCTACTTGGGAAGCTAAGTCAAAGAATTGCTTGAGGCCTGGAGTTTGGAGGCTGCCATGTGCTGTGGCTGCACCTCTGAATAGTTCCCATACTCCAGGGGCAACATAATGAGACCCTGGGTCTATTTAAAAAAAAGTTTTATATAGACAGTTTACCAAAATGCTTTATTTCCAAATATAAAACAGAGTTAGAAGCAATAGGTATTATCAAATGTAGAAAGACATGCTATTTTTTTCTGTATTTGTTTAAATTATTTGTCTCGGGGGGATTTTGAGTTTCTTGTAGATGTTACATGTTAATTTGGGGAGGTGTGTCCAGGCTGGTCTTGAACTCCTGGCTGGGCTCAAGCAGTCCTCCGTTCTTAGCCTGTTGTATGCTAAAATTCTGTAAGTTGTTTTGGAAGAGTGCAGTGATGTGCATGTTATTTATGGCCATTTGTGAGTTATTTGACCTAAGCTAAGTTAATAGAGTGTACATATTTTTGTATGTTGATTGTTTCATGAGGAGAAGGTAGAGTTATAAGAATTTGAGGCATCCTTTGGGAATCTGATAAAGATGTCATCTGTATTAGTAGACAGCGTTACTAATAGTAAAAATTATCCCAAATTGGTAAAGTGCATCTGAACTGGAAGCAGTTTTAGATAACCTGTGGGAATACCTTTTGACTTCCCTAGGTGAGGTGACTTAAAACTGATTGTGTCTTGTGGACACCCTGGAAACCATGCCTATGAAGTTATAAGAGCTTATGACTCTTGTGAAGAAGGAGATTTCTAAGTTAGGGACGGTCCCACTTGTACCCAACGTGGCTCTCATCTCGTTGCAGCAAAGGTTTACCACTGCTGTGTAGACAACTCCATGGCTGGCTGGAAACTATGGTCCTATATCCTTCAGAGTAGACAGACGTGGTTTGTGGTAGTCTGGGATACGTATGTTTAGTTGAACCTAAGAAGAATTCCCTTCTTCCTTGTGGATGTTGGCATATGCCGTTAAAACTGTTGTTTTCTTTTTGTTTGATATTAGGGCTTAATGTTTGTGGCCTTGTGTGATCATTTTGAGCATTTCAGACTTTTAGTATTGTGTGTCTTAAAGGTCCATTCAGCTGCAGTTGAATATTGGGGTTGAGCAGATCCGAGTGGTACACAGAGATGGAAGAGTAATTACGCTGTCTCATCAGGAACAGGAGCTACAGGATTTTCTTCTGTCTCAGGTAATAGTTGAAACTACAAGTCTTAAACCCCTTCCTCACCCAACTGCTTGAAAAGTAGTTAAAATGTATTCACTTATGTAAGAAGAAAACCATTTTTTGCGTCATTTTGTCTAATTTATAATATACACTTTACAACCTGTTAGTTGAAAGTGTTAATAACGGTCCTCGAAGTGCTTTCACTTACTTGCGTTTAAGTTGAAGGACCAGTTCTGGGACTGGCAAGTTTTTTGTTTGTTTGTTTCTTATGTTTGCCAAGGTTTACAATATCCCCAGGACCACAGGAATGTGGAGAAGTATTGTCTCTAGGAAACTAGAGGAAGGGAGCTTAGATATAAAACTGTAGGGTGGGAGGGGATGGATAATGAGAAGACTAGCAGGTGAAATGTGCATTATTCAGGGAAGGATCCACTCAAAGCCCCAACCTCACCATACACAGTCCCTGCATGTAACAAATTGCACGTGCACTCTTACATAAAGGTAAGAGTAATTCACCTCTGCAATAAAAAAGTCTATCTACTTATGCCCCATAAACTTACACAAATCAAAAACATAATGGCCATTATCCTTAAGTGGAGTGTTTTACTCTCAAGTCCTAAGAAAGAGTTTGTCATATTAAGGGCAGTAGAAAGTGATGAGCTGTACCACACACTTGCTTTGTGACCCTGGACACATTTCTGGACCTTTCTTTTCCCATCTAATAGTATTTCTACTACTTTCTTTGTGGCATTGAGATGATTCAGTGAAATACTGAATTATGGGAGAAAAGATAGGTCTTTGAAATGCTAGTGTAAGATACTATTTTCTTCACGTAAAATTTTTAAAAATAGCTAATTTCTATCTTAGAAGCAATAATCTTACATAATTTGTTTCTTTGGTGCCAAGAAATTAAAATGCCCTTGTGAAGTATGGCAGCTACTGACTGATTACATCGAAAATGGCTTTGGTCACTTTAGGTACTCATAAAATATTTTGGAATGTTGTTGGGTAGCTGCCAGGATTGATGGGAAGTCTAGAGAACACAGCTTGCAAATGAATAGGGACCTCGAAAGGATCCCTTCACCGCTGGTGGCAGAATGCAGTTTAAATCTCCCCTGTGTATTGGTGAGGGTCTTGGCGAGAAACAGGTGGCATGCTTACGAGAACAGTTTCAGGAGGGCCTGTTTACTGAAGATCCATTTACATGGTGTGGGTGTAGAGGAGCCACCAGGAGCATTGTGGTAACCTGCTGTTAGGAGTAGCCAGGTAACCCGGGGGCTCAGGAGTTACCAGCCCCAGGCCAGTGTCAAGGTGCGGGACAGGTTATAGGAACCACGAAGGGGAGAGTCCTGTAGAATAGGCCACCTGGAGAAGTCTAGCGGCCTTCTGTCAAGCGTTACAACCAGCCTTGACGACTTCACAGGGGGATACCAGAGGCGCAAATGTCTTGACCGCACTCTCCCCTGCCGTCCTGCTGGCTGTCATTGGATGGCTCCCATTTCCTGAGCCCAACCTAGAGCCTTCCAGGGCAGAAAGTACAGTGGAGAGTGGAGTTGAAGGGCAAACGGAGGATGCCCAGCACACCTGCTACTTTTAATGCCGCTCCACATTCAGCAGGCCAGGCTGGGGGCTCCAGTTGGCCAAGCTTAGGTCACGTGCCTGTGCTCAAGCCACCAGTGGGCAGGGCACGTATTGCACAGTTTTAGCTTGTGCGGGGGAAGGTGGGGTCCTGTTCCCGCCTCGTGGTAGACACAGACAGAAGGCTTCCTTAGACATAAGAGAGGGTTGCTGTGTAGCGCATGAAAGCCCGTCAACATTTGCCAGTGTGAGGTCAGGTCCCTGCAGGCGCCCATACCATTCGCTGATCACTGACATCTCCATTGTCATCCACAGATGTCGCAGCACCAGGTGCATGCAGTTCAGCAGCTCGCCAAGGTCATGGGCTGGCAGGTCCTGAGCTTCAGTAATCATGTGGGACTTGGGCCCGTAGAGAGCATTGGCAATGCCTCCGCCATCACCGTGGCCTCCCCAAATGGAGACTATGCTATCTCAGGTACTTTCTGCTGCTTTGACTGAGAAGCGTGTCTAGCTTTTTACATCTACCTTTAGAATTAACACATAGATGAAAGTAATTTATCTGTGCGATAAATGAGTCAGGGTTGTATTTACACTAAGCATTTATCTGATCATTGCTGTTACTCAACAGGAGACTATTCTTTTTCTAGAAGTTATAAGAAATGTTTAGCTGGCAGCACATTTTCCAAGGAGATAGTCTGAAAGTATCATCGGTGTTGTTAATCCTACAGTCCTAAACTTTTTTAAAAATGTGCTGTGACAAACGTGGGAATAATGACATCTGACCCTAAAAGTAGTAAAGGGATGGAACAGAGAGGGGATATATTTTATTAAGCACCTATTATGAGCGAGCTCCTTAGTGGGCATTTGCACTGACGTTATCGAGCTTACCTACACTGTCACATGATCTAGCTTACATTTGGAGTGCTCACAGATCTTCCTTTCTAGTGCACTCTAAATACTTTAGAAATATAGTCATGGGTTGCATAATGACAAGGACTCGTTCTAAGAAATGTGTTGTTAGGGGATTTTGTCATTGAGCGAACATCATAGGGTGTACTTTCACAGACCTAGATGGGGTAGCCTGCTGCACACCTCAGCTTAAACGTATAACCTGGTGCTCTTGAGTCAGGATCCTGTACAACATGTTACTATATTGAAGACTCAGCAGTTGTAAGACAGTGGTATTTGTGTATCTCAACTTAGAAAGGTACAGTAAAAATGGAGGCCCAGCCTGGGCAACAAATGAGCCATGTGGTAGCATGTAGCAGTAGTCCCAGCTACTTGGGATGCTGAGACAGAAGAATCATTTGAGCTGAGGAGTTCGAGACTGCAGTGAACTGTGATCACATCACTGCATTTCAGCCTGGGCCACAGAGAAACACTGTCGGGTTGATGCCGTTTCGACAGTGATTTGCTTCAGTGTACTTCATCTCTAAATAAGAAATAACCCTTTTCCTCTAGAACTGCTCTGACTGACTGAACCTCTTTATCCTTTTGGATCCCCATACAGAAGCTACCACTGTTGCTTAAAATACCTTTCCTTGAGATTTTTCTGGACGCATAATGAATGCTTCCTTCGGTTAGTTTCAGCTTTATTCCTCACTACTCCACCAGAGAGTGAGAGAAGCTTTCTAAACGCCTGTCTGGCCATGGTTCCCACCTATCTGCCCTGAAAAGCACTTTTTAGCAAGAATGTTTAAGCTGGTGGACAAAGTTTTTGTGTGCACAGTAGAATGAAGTTGTGGGCTTTAACCTTGTTGTTTCTAGTTTGGAAAATGAGCGTATTATGTGTTGACATTTTGGGTTTCCTCCGCAGTCCGTAATGGACCGGAAAGTGGCAGCAAGATTATGGTTCAGTTTCCACGTAATCAGTGTAAAGACCTTCCGAAAAGTGATGTTTTGCAAGACAGCAAATGGAGTCATCTCCGTGGACCATTCCGAGAAGTCCAGTGGAATAAAATGGAAGGCCGAAACTTCGTGTATAAGATGGAGCTGCTTATGTCTGCACTTAGTCCTTGTCTACTGTAATTTTTTGCAGAACAGTTTCCAGATTTTTTTTTAGAGAAGTTTAAAAAGCTTTTACTTGACGTGTTTGCAGATCAACTATAAGCACAAAGAAGAGATAGCCTCCAAAGGAGCATTGTTTTAGAAAATAACCATTAGTAAATATTGACTTCGCATTTTGAAACTTTCACTTTATCAGTGACAAGAGCTTTAAAATGCATAGTTGATGTACAATTGTGGGGTTTACAACATAGGGAGATGTAAAATAATATCTTTTTATGCAGTTAACTTGAAAATGTCACTAAAGGGCTTGAATGCTTTTTAAAATATTCCTTCTGTAATGTTGACATCAAATAAAGTGTGGTTTAAAATCTCCCAATGCTTTCCAAACTCTTAATAACCCAAATGAACTTTGTCTTTAATTGACTCATCTCATTCCACTATTCTCACAAAAATCACCTCAGAACATTTAAATACACCTAAGACCCAGCTTTCATGCAGGAATCCACTTACACTGAGCATGTCAGGCCCTTTCCCCAAAGTGTAGCAGAGTATATGCCAGAAGGAGCAGAGATGAAGCAGGGACCCCTCTCAGGGCCCTGCCAGCCCTGGCATACAGGGAAATCTTCAAGAAGTTTCTTCAAGGAGAGTTTCTCAAGGAGAATTCCAGGCACCTAGCTCTCAAACTTGTGATCCCAGCATTTTGGAAGGCCGAGGTGAGAGGATTGCCTGAGCCCAGGGGTTTGAGACCAACCTGGGCAACTTGGTGAGACCTCTTCTCTACAGTAAATCACAAAAATTAGCTGGGCATGGTGGCATGTGCCTGCTGTTCCAGCTAATTGGAAGGCTAAGGCAGAAGGATCACCTGAGCCCAGCAGGTCGAGGCTGCGGTGGCCATGAGCATGCCACTGCACTCCAGCCTAAGTGACAAACTGATTAAAAAAAAAGGAACCAGGTGTAGTGGCTCACACCTGTAGTACCAGCATTTTGGGAGACAGGCAAGAGGTATGCCTGAGGCCAGGGGTTCAAGACCACCGGGGCAACTTGGTGAGTCCAGGTATGGTGGTGCATGCATCTAGCTACTTGGATGGCTGAGGCTGATGGATCGCCTGAGCCCGGCAGGTTGAGGCTGAGGTAGCTGTGAGTGTGCCACTGCACTCCAGTCTGGGTAACAGTGAACCTCCGACTCCAAAAACAAAAACAAAAAACAGTAAGTGCGCAATCTAACAAGCAAGAAGGGAATCATAGCTTAAAACAATAGCCAAGGAAGTTAGAGCCACAAAACGTACAAAGAGAACAACTCAAAATATGTCCCTGAGTCTTTCAGAAACCTGGTCCCCCACCAAATGGAAAATGCCTCCACTGGCCTACAGACCTCAGGTGAGAGGGCACTGAGGAAAGGACCTGCGGGTGTTCCCTCTTCTAAATTTCTTCCCCAGGAATCTGGAGGAAGGATAGCCATGGGCCGGTTCTTGCCATTCCTTTCTGTTGACCCTGAGTCTTCCGACAAAGCTTCACTTATTTGACCAATCACAAGTCAGTCTTTGAATCCATATGCGACCTGGAGGCCCCCTGCTTCAAGATGCCCTTTTTAGGCCAAACCAAAGTATGGCATCTCTGCGTTGATTTATGACTCTGCCCCTAACCTCTGCCTCCCTGCCTCAAGAAACTTGGCTGTAAGCCACTGGGGAGCTTGGGTCTGGAGCAGGAGCCTGCCACAGCACCCTGCGATAAGCACCTCACTTCCACTGCAAGTCCCAATGCTGCTGTTTAGCTCTGCTGTGCGGGGTGGGCGGACTCGAGATGGTTTGGTGGTGATACTGTGGCCGGTGACGCATGCTCCTCCCTTAGGGACGCGTCTCTTCCTCCACTTGGCTGCTTTGTTTTCCTGAGTCTAACGGGTAGTTTACAGACATCCTCAGAAAGGACAGTGGAAGGCGTCGAAGAAGGCAGATTGTCTGTCAGGGCTTCCTCTTGTCTTTTTGGTCTGTTTTGGTTTTGTTTTGAGTTGGAGTCTCACTCTGTCGCCCAGACTGGAGTGCAGCGGCCACTCCCGGCCACCACAGCCTCGACCTGCTGGGCTCCAGTCAGTGATCCTTCCGCCTCAGCCTTCCAAGTAGCTGGAACTACAGGCGTGCGCTACCACGCCCGGTTGATTTTTTTTTTTTTTTTTTTAATTTATTGTAGAGATAAGGTCTCGCCAAGTTGCCCAGGCGGGTCTCGAACCCGCGGGCTCAGGCAACCTAAAGGCGCGGGATTACAGGCTGAGCCACCGAGCCCGGCTTTGGTCTGTTCTTCACTTGAATGACCTCACTTGACTTGCGACCCTCAGCGCGTGCTCACGCCCAGCCTTCTGCCTGGGGCTCGCCAGCCTCTACCCAGTGGCCCTGGATTGCTTTCTCCAATTAACGCCTTTTGCATGTGTGGTCTGCCTTTCCAAAGGGAAAAAACTAATGGATTACCTTTTCCAAGGAACATGATTGTGCTTCATGGAAATAGTGTCCCAGTCCCAAAGTGCGCCTGAGAAATTCCCATTAGTAAGGGATAGATTTAGGCTTATGGGCCTTTTGGTGCCACAGAAAATAATATATAGGTAGGATTTCATTGTAAATGGGGCTTTTTTTTATTTTTATTTTTTGAGTCAGGGTCTCACCCAGGCTGGCAGGATCATGGCTCACCATGAAGATTTCAATTTTTAAAACACTCTGCTTTAACAATTTATAAGATGACTGCAGTAATTTAAAAATTCCTTTAATTTATCCACCTTTTTTTCTTTAAAAGAAATACGGCACTGGGCATGGTGTCTCACAACTGTAATTCCAGCACTTTGGGAACATGAGGTGGGAGGATTGCCTGAGCCCAAGAGTTTGAGACCAGCCTAGCAACAAAGCAAGACCTTGTCTCTACAAAAAAAAACATCAGAAAATTAGCTGTGTGAGCTGGTGTGTGCCTGTAGTGCCAGCTGCTCGGAAGACTGAATGGAAGGATGGCCTGAGCCCAGGAGGTCGAGGCTGTGGTGAGCCATGATCATGCCACTGCACTCCAGCCTGAACCACAGAGTAAGACCCTGACACACACTAAAAAAAAAAATGGAGCTTATAGGCCACGACACAATAACTTTGTGCTTTTGTTAGCTTTTTTCCCCTTCTGATCAAGATACTGCATCTTTCCATGGAAGTTAAGTAATTGGTACGAATCTGCAATTACTTGAAAAGTTTAGAACTTCAAAACTTGTGGTGGCCTACAAAATTTGCTGTGGCTAATAGGATAGACTGTGCAGTTCTCACACGAGAAGTCCTTTGTGGGACTGGGAAGGCTCACACTAGTAGAGTGAGTCTCACACTTCCACTGAAGGACCAGTTTTTGTTTTTTTAAATTTCCATCCATTGCAGATGGGTGGAAAAACTTTGGTAAACTAATAAAAATGAATTCCTAGAAAAATGAAACTTTAAAAAGATACAAAATAAAACCCCCCTTTTATTTGAGAATAGACATTAATTTGCTGTCAAGTATAAGCATTTCTGAATGCTTTCTCTTCTGTTTTTATGCCTATCTATCATGAACCAATAACAGTTCATGGACCAGGACCATACTTTGACAGAATGGATGAGAACACATGCACAAACATTCACTGAAACCCCCTCTGAGTAGAGTGACTGTCATGATCTTCGTATGTCTTCCTTTGCCCATTCAGCTAAGTCACTGTTTAATGAAAAGCTATTATTAAATATATTTAAGGAAACACGTAAAGGACAGTAGAAACCAAAACAAATGTTTTAAAGAAAATGAAGCTTAGTTGCAGTACCAGCAACTTTGTGCCTTGTCATACTTTCTAGATCAGTGTTTCAACCTGGATTACCTGGAGTTGGAATGTGCTGTGGAACTTGGGAAACAAATACTTAACAGGCGGGCAAAGAGCTACGCTTGAATGTTGACTCTACTACTGGCTTGCTGTCTGCATTTGGCAAGGTTATTCTGAACCTGTTTCCTTATATATAAATGAGAACAGGAACGCTTCCTCTACTAATGTGGTTCCAAGGTTTCAGAGTCTCACTCTGTCTTCCAGGCTGGAGTGCAGGGGCACGCTCACAGCCACCGCAACCTCGACCTGCTGGGCTCAGGCGACCCTTTTGCCTCAGCCCTCCAAGTAGCTGGAACTACAGGCATGCACCACCATGCCTGGCTTATTTTTTATTTATCATAGAGAGGAAGTCTCACCAAGTGGCCCAGGCTGGCCTCGAACCCCAGAACTTAGGCAGTCCTCTCGCCTTGGCCTTCCAAAGTGCTGGGATGACAGGCTTGAACTACCACGCTCAGCCTGTATTCATATTTACAGATTTTTTTATATATGGTGAAAACAGTGCTTTTGTGGGTATGAAGATTTTGGTGTTTTTTCTGTTAATTTTAAGAGCATGTTCTGTGCCTTTGTCTTTAATTTGCTCAGTTTCACTTCCCTACTCCTGTCCTTCCTTGGTGCCTTGCATTCTTGGGGCTAAGGTCAAGTCTCTGGATCTCACTTTGGGATGGTAATTACTTCCCAGGCCTTGCGGGTGTGCAGGCAGCTCACAGCGAGAAGCCTCTCTTTGACACAGCACCATGAGGCAGTAGATAATCAAGTCAGTGACCACAGCTTAGACGCTGTTTTATTTGCATTTTGTATTTTTTTTGAGTCTGAGTCTCACTCTGTCACCCAGGCTGAAGTGCAATGGCACGCTCACAGCCACCGCAGCCTCGTCCTGCTGGGCTCAGGCGATCCTTCCGCCTCAGCCTTCCAAGTAGCTGAAACTACAGATGGAGGCCACCCAGCCCAGCTAGTTTTTGTGATTTAGTAGAGACAAGGTTTCAGCAAGTTGCCCAGGCTGGTCTCAAATGCCCAGGCTCAGGCAATCCTCTCACCTCGACCTCCCACAGTGCTGAGATTACAGTAGACCTTGTTTTAAAGTGTACTGTTTCCTAACTGCAAGCTCAAGTCTAGAAATTTATTCTGTAGAAATACTTCACAAAGCATAGATTCGCAAAAGATCTTTGTGTAAAGATTTTCCAGGAGGTCTGTAAAAGTGAAAAACTGACACCAATCTAAACGTTAATCTGTAAGATAATGGCTAAATACCAGAGGAGCCCTAAATGCAGACACTCGTTTTCTCTCTTATTTTTTTAATTTTGATCTATTTTTTACGGAAACAGAGTCTCACCATGCTGCCAGGCTGGAGTGCAGTGGCTGTTCACAGGCACGATCCCACTACTGATGATCACGGGAGTTTTGGCCCGCTCCTTTCTGGCCTGGGCCTTCACCCTGCCTTTGGCCCTCTGTGGTCCCTCGCTCCAGAGGTTCCCCATATCGATGCTTAGTGCACACGTCCAGTCAGTGTAGTGCACGACAGCCCAGAACTCCCGGGTTCCAGTGGTCCTCCTGCCTCAGTCTCCTGAGTAGCTGGGACTACAGGCACGCACCACCATGCCCGGCTCATTTTAACTTCTCTGTAAGTAGAGCCAAAATGGCCTGGGAGTTTTTCTATTCCTGATATTCTGGCTTCCCTTGCTTAGGAACCAGAAATGCTTCCGTGTTAAACTGTTGTTGCCAATGACAAGTTCCACTACTCACCACTTGCAGGCTGAAACAAACAAGCATGAGATTTAGTGGAAGGAAAGTGACTATTCCAATAGCCGGCAGGTGGAGAAATGGCCACGCTCATGCCTCAAATAAACCATTGCAAAATTTTCAGCTGAAGATAGGGGATTTTAAAGGGAAAGAATGGAATGAGGAGTATCTGGGAGAGGCATGGGGGGCATATCTCACTTCAGGGGTTATCCTGAATTGCTGTCCACCTGGAGATCTGGCCAATGCCACCCGATTGTGGCCAGGTTGTAGATTAATTGCCTACAGGTGACCTCTAAACAATGAATAATTCTGCTGTGTTGTCTCCATACTCTGTTATTCCAAAGTCAGCCTCTAGAATAGTCTCTGGAGTTTCTCAAGCAAGTACCAAATTAGAGTAGAAAGAAGAAGAAGAAGAGGAAGAGGAAGAAGAGGAAGAGGAGAAGGAGAAGGAGAAGGAGGAGAAGAAGAAGAAAAGAAGAAGAAGGAGAAGAAGAACACATTAGCATGTAGACTGAGAGAGAAAAGGGCTTAAAATCATTTCTCAAAAGCAGAAATGGAAATTCTCAGTTAACACTGTCTTCGTTTTGCTATTTACTGATGGTGAATGTGTCTTGCTGTGTAGAAATATTTGCTGTAGTGGAACACACTATATTTGATTTGAAACTTGGTAGACAAGGAGAAGTTTGAGACATAAAATGCAATCTGTAAAACTTCTTGATAACTCGGTGAGTGGCCAAGGAGAGGCCAGTGGCAGAATCTTCCTTTTAACTTCCTGTTTTAACTTTTTTTACTAGCGCTCCCAGTCTGAGCCCGCCGGGACCCCGACAGACAGTATTAAGTGGAGATCTGAGATTTATGTTCAGCATTTGAAAAGCTAAGACTTCATCCGATTTCTCTGCTAGAACACCATCAAATCAAAGTAATAGCCTGATTATCTCATGGTGATCAGGAATTCTAATTGGTGCTTATGTATTATTGGTGAAATAAAAATGGGAAACTGAATTATTTAATAAGTTGATTTTGTTTAGTAAGGAAAATTCTCTCAAAACTTAAGGTACCTGAAGGAAAATATTTTTAGGGACAGAACTGCCGGGACAATCATGAACTTTAGATTTGTTTCACATTAGCAATATCCTCTCTCTCCCACCCCCACTCTGCAATCTCTGATAAACTTGACATAGAACCCACCAACATAATGAAACATCTGAATACTCTAAAACAGCAAGAGATTCACAGGAGATGGTGTTGAAGGCATTGGCTAACTAGAGGAAGACTTCTAGGTTGAAGGAGCCAGACCGATGTAATACAACTTTTGTTTTTGTATATAGCACTTGAAATAAAAAGTCGGTTTTCGGTGAGCAAACAGTTACAACATATCCATGCCACGGACGGCATCGTAGAGACAAAGAGAAGAGCAATGCTCAGGAATCGCTAGAGGCTCAAAATGGTGCCCAAGGCGCGGCGAGGAAAAGCAAGCAACACGCGTCAGAGTCTCATGTCCCTAGAAAGAGAAGTGGGTTGCGTGTGTGTGCTGTGGTGTGCACACAGACAGATATGCGCACCTGCGCATACGCGAGTCTGAAAGGACACACACCAATAAAGCAATCGCTCCTTCTGGGAAGTGGGATTGAAGGAGGAGAGAGGTTTTACTTCGCACAGAGACTCTAGTCCCATTTGAAGTGCATTTGTCTTTGAAACAGAGTCTTGCTCTACTCATTTTCCTTTTTTTGAATAGAGACCTCAGTTTCACTCTGTTGCCCAGGCAGGAGGCCAGGGGCAGGATCACAGCTCACCACAGCCTCATCCTCCCGGGCTCCTACGATCCTCCCACCTCAGCCTCCTGAGTAGCTGGGACGACAGCATGCGCCACCACACCTGGCTAATCTTTTGTAGAGATGACGTCTTGCTGTGTTGCCCGGCTGGTCTTGAACTCTTGGGCTTAAGCAATCCTCCCACCTCAGCCTCCCAAAGTGCTGGGATTACAGGCATGAACCACTGCCTGGCCCCGTTTGAATTTTATTTTATTTTATTTTTATTTTTTTGAGTTGGAGTCTCACTCGGTCGCCCAGACTGGAGTGTAGCAGCCGCTCCCGGCCACCGCAGCCTCGACCCGCTGGGCTCCGGCGATCCTTCCGCCTCAGCCTTCTGAGTAGCCGGAATTACAGGCGCGTGCTACCACGCCCAGCTGATTTTTGATTTATTGTAGAGATGAGGTCTCACTGCCCAGGCAGGTCTCGAACCCACGGGCTCAGGCCATCCACTCACCTCAGCCTCCCAAAGGCGCGGGATGACAGGCTGAGCCCCCGAGCCCGGCCCCATTTGGATTTTAAAGAAAGGTTTATCATCTCTGTATTAGGTCGATGCATGAGTTCATAGTGTTTATTTTTGCATGGCAACAACACTGTGGTGTTGGGAGTTTGCTGTTTGTCATTTGGAGTGACAATATTGTGCTTGGGAACACACCTTGCATTTTGCAGGTGTGAAGAAACTTAGTGCTATTTGTGGGCTAAGGAAGATGGGTGTCCAGTGGGGAAAAACGAACCCTTCTGAAGTATTCTCCGTTTTGAGTTGAATAAGGAACAAAGACAAGGCGGGCCGCTGAGACAGTCATCCCGTGTCCCGGGAGAATGCCGTCAGGAAAACACGGCCAGAAGAAGGCTCTGTCATTTCAAAGAGGGCCACTTTGACCTGAGGTCTTCTCCACGCCAGGAAGACCATCAGGTTTTCGTGAAGACTGTTTCACACTTTAATCCACAATGACCCGTGCCAGTCGACCCGGAAATTGGCAGACGTGACGCACTGTGGCCAGCCAGCCATCGTCGACGTTTGCATTCCATGGGTGCATGGAAAAAGGCGACAGGCGCTATGAACTTATGCATCGGCCCAATAATTAGGCCAAACTGAAAACACCCATTAACGTTTAAAAGGCAGTGGAGGCCGGGCTCGGTGGCTCAGCCTGTCACCCCAACACTTTGGGAGGCCGAGGCGAGTGGATTGCCTGAGCCCGCAGGTTCGCGACCAGCCTGGGCAGCTTGGCGAGACGTCGCCTCTACAATAAATCGAAAAATAAGCAGGATGTGGTAGCACATACCTGTAGTTCCAGCTACTTGGAAGGCTGAGGCGGAAGGATCGCCGGAGCCCAGCAGGCTGACGCTGGGGTGGCCACGAGCAGCGTGCCACTGCACTCCAACCTGGGCAATGGAGTGGGACTCTGACTCAAAAAATAAATAAATAAACAAAATAAAAATAAAAGGCAGTGGAAGTACTGATCTCAGCAACCGCGTTCTCCTCGAGGTCTAGAAAAGCCGACAGCCAAGACCAGGGATCCAGGTGTGCTGGGAGGCACACGCACTGGCAACGCACGCCTTCTGCTACAAGCTGAGCGCAGACAGACCTGCAGGCGGTGACCTCGGGGACTTGCTCTGCCCTCAGTAAGCTATGGATGTGTCTGGTGCTCCCTGGAAACTGGGTGGAGGAGACGCATGCTGGACCCGTCGGCACCGGTGCTGGCCAGAGGGCCCTGTCATCAGCGTCCCACCAGTGTCAGCAGGGTACCGCATCTGCGTCACCTCCGGCAGCGTCCCATCACATCGGGCTCCTCGGTCCGGTTCTGCCACCGACCCCTGCCCATCGTTCCTCTCACCAGCCCTTCTGAAGGCTTCCTTCGCAGGTTTGCTCTGCATTCTTGCCCTGGGCGAGACGTCCTGACGCCTTCTGCTCTCTCACTCCTTTGCTCCCCCTTGCAAAGATTTGCTTCAAGTCAGAGCAAGAGCAAAGTCCTCTCAGGCGCATGTCTGACAGGGGCCTAGAGGCCACGCATTCTGTGTCAGCTCTCTGTGCATACCCAGAACACCATGAAACGAGAAAGTGCAGCCCATTGGGTTCTTTGGTCACAATCTCTGGAAGGACATTCTGCTGACAGAGCGTGTATGTTCTTTTTTCTTTTTTACTTATGTTTTAAGTTACAATTTTGATAAATGATCTGTTGTTATTTATATCCATAAAGAGCAGAGCGATAACAAAGTGTGGGAAAAGAAGTAACAGTTGTTTATTTGGCTGAGAAAAGATAAACAGAAGTGGCCAATGGCTGGGTATTTAAAGTTGTCTCAATAATCCTAAAGCCTATTTTTATAAATAGCATTGCTGGCCTGCCAGTACCCTTACGCGACATACACCAGGACCGAACAGAAGGAGCACCTCTGACTTAATGGAAGTGAAAACAGTCCTAAAATGGCAAATGTTTATACCAGCATGTATGTCCTGTGGGGCGTTTCATGCCCGGCTAAACTAGGTGATAGAACTGCCACATCCCAGTATCGGCCTTTCCAGAGACAGAAAGAACTCCTGAATTACAGTCCATGCTCTGGAAGCACACATTTTGAATTGGTCTTCTGGCTGTGATATGGGGAGACTGGCGGCGCTAGTAAGGTGGTATTTTTCTGAGCTGCTGAGGACTGTTTAGTTAGAACTAATGTGGTTGGGTACACTGTTGTTCAAGATATGTGCCAGCCCCTCGGCTGTGGCTGAGGGTATCATGTTCGCTCAGTGCTGACTGGAAACAGCACCAGAGCCGAGTTCTTGGCAAGAGTGGGCTCACACACAAAACGAGGGCTGTACTTCCAAGGTTTTATTCCATGCATTCTTTACACTTTTTTTTCACAGTTTAAAACATAACTTATAGCGTAACACTTACACTGGCCAAGTACTATGATTTGCATATTTATTCTTGAAAAATAGACAAAAGCCTCAGACTCTGGAATCAAACGTTTCCTACCGTAAGTTCAGGACGGGAGCGCTCAAGGTGCAAGGAAGAACATTTTCCCAGGTTAAATGGAAAGCTGAGGGAAGACCCTTTCATGAGACTTTGGGAGACGATTTGACTGACATCTGAGTGTGCTGGAGAGCCCCTAACCGAGCATCCTTTTCCATCTCTCCCCTATTATGAAGCTTGTCAGCCCTGACTTCTGCTGAGCAGAAGAGCAGAGCTCTGAGAAGCAGACGCGTGAAAGAGGACAGGCACATGGGTTCCCAGGGCTCCCCAACTCCAGACCTGTTTCCTGCCAGTGGGCTTTCTGTATGTGAGAGGAGAAAGAAGTCACCAGATTATCACTGAGTCCCTGTCTTCTTGGGTACTCCTCACCGTTTCTTCATGGCTCTGGAAACTGTCCTGGCCTGAGGTCTGGTTCCTCTGCTACCTGGGGAGAGGACACAGGTGTGCGTGTTGACATATGTGTCTACAGGAGGTGGCTTGAGGGTCAGCATCTTGTGTGTGTCAGACGCTAGAGCTGCAAATCAATCGTGTAGGTCAATCGCTTTCTTGGCTTTTTTTTCCTGCTAATTTTTTTACTTTTTGTAGAAACAAGGTCTTGCTATGTTGCCTGGGCTGGCCTTGAACTCCTGGCCTCAAGTGATCCTCCTGCCTTGGCCTCCCAAAGTGCTGGGATGACAGGAGTGAGCCACGTGCCCGGCCACTTTCTTGTCTTCTGAACCAAGAACTGCCCTTGGAGCCCTTCTCTGGATCTCTGACAGTCCCGTGTGAATGTCCCAAAAGATCCCTTCCTGGAGCACTGGAGTCACTGTTCAGGGAAAGGCCTTTACCTGACCTCCAGGCAACTCCTCGCCTGCCACCTCAGAAGCAGAAAAGATGTGGGCGTTGGGGACCTGAACGGAGGGGGAAAAGAAAAGAAGTTTCCAGCACAAAAGACCATTTTGCGTGCAGCTGAAGGCTGGGGACACATCACACCTGGGGTGGTACCTTGCGTCTGCAGCTACGCATCTTGGAGAGCAAAAAGAGAATGGACAGTAAGCTCATGCCTGCTTTTAGACCGTGCTACCTGGAAGCTGGATGGAGGAAGTGTCAGCTAAACATGGCGCCCAACAACCCGAGGGAGAACGGCCAAGGCCAGCTTGGTCCAGTCCCCAGTCTTCCTGGAGCCCAAGACCCCAGGGCAGTGGATCCTTCCCAACACCCAGGACAGTGCTTTCCTGCATAGCTTTCCAGATCCTGAGGAAGCCTCACACTTTTCTCAAGTCGCTCAGAGAGCGCTGTGCATGTGGTGGGCTTCTCTGGACAACCTGACGGGAGGTGGTGAGGGCCAAGTGTTCCTCAGCCCAGGCAGGAGACAGCAAGGGCCTGACTCGGGGCGTGAAGTGTCAGTGATTGAGGGGGAGGGGGACGGCCCCAAGGCCTGAGATGGTGGGTCTTCCAGTCGTCCCGCCGCGGGGCAGGCTTTCACAAGCTGGCACCCTCCAGCTTGGCAGGAGGCCAGACGCTGCCCATAGCACGATGCACTGTTAAGTCTGAGCCACGGGAGGGAAAGTCCAATTGATGCCGGGAATGTCCTGTGGGGCGTTTCATGGGAGGAAGAGAAAGATCATTTTCTCTTTCTTCGTGCCAAAGCTGGCCACTCAGGAGAGCCCTGAGCTCCTCTCCTGAAGCTGCCAGCCACGGGCCTGGCCTCAGGGCAAGTCACCACGCACAGCAGCACCCCCACCCACCCAGTCTCTTCCGCCTCAGTTTCTGGGGCCATCGGTTGTCCAGAAGCCTCACATCTTTTCCCAACAGCTTCCTCGGCTGGCAGGATGCGAGATGGGGCGCTGGTGGCCCGCGGGTGGCGGAGCAGGCGGGACGCAAAGGCACAGAGAGCATGTTCCGGCATTGGTGGCCCGCCCATCTGGGGTGGTCTGGGCCGACAGGAGACCCGGCCAGAGCCCGTGTTGCGAGCGGCCGCCGGCGCCCACACCCCCGTGGGCTGGGTCAGCATGGCCTGAAGCTGCAGCCAAGCGAGCGCCTGGCTCGAAGCCTCCATCACGCTTCTCCTTGCCTCGGGGCGAGGCTACAACGGATGCCCCGTCCCCGGTCTTCAGCTCCGGGCGTCAGGGCTGCCCACTCGAGGCGGTCCCCTTGGGAGTGGCTGCCGTGGCAGGGCCAGGGAGACCAACGCACAGCGGGGGTGGGAGCGCACCTGCTCCTTCCATGGATGGCTTCGTCCCGAGGTAGGAGGGCAGGCGCCCGCCTGCCTAACACTCGACGCCCTGCAGCTCCATCTCCTCGGCTGTGCTCTCTGCAAAGCAAAAGGCAGCCAAGGAGCCACGCAGGGCTGTCTTGGTGGGAGCGGGGGACTCGCGCCACCCGCCTCAGAAGCACGCACGGAGGACCCCGGGGCCCAGGGAGTTACCTTTGAGTCTGTGTCGTCTCCTCCTCTGAAATTTGTATGCACATCTGTTACAAACCCACATGAGGCTGACGAGTACCGCGGCCACAGCAGCAAGAAAGGCGAGGAGGACGGCGACAAAGTGCAGGTCTTCGTAGAGGATCTCTGCGCGTGGGGGCGGGGAGGGGAAGACAACACCTCTTGGAGCGTTGAGGTCAGCTCCCACGCGCGCGCTGGGCGGGGGCGCCGGGCTCCGGCCGTCTTACCCGAGACGTGCAGCACAATGGTGCCAAACTGGCTGCTCCCCAGGCGCTCGGTCACGGTGATGACGTAGGAGCCAGAGTCCCTCACGCCCACACCGAAGAGCTGGAGCGAGCCGTTGTCGAAGGTGCAGACTCTGTCCCTGTGGCTTCGGGAGACGTTGGCCCGCGTCCCCGGCTCCCACTCCACGATCTTCTGCACGCCCCAGGGGGACGTGTACGTCCATTCGATGGTGGGCACGCCGTGACACGAGTACTCAACGGAAAGCAGGATGTCCTCTCTGACGGTGGCGTTGATGGCGGCCTGGGGGATGTACAGGGACACGCCCTGACCTGCAGGAGGACACGCAGGGTGTGGGGCACACTTACGTGAATTTACGCACGAGATCACGGGTCATATTTAGGGAGTGCCTAGGACGGGCCAGGCACTGCTCTGGGTTCTGGTGTGGAAGCTCCCGCGGTGAGCGGGATGCAGGCTCCCTGGAGCTCATTTCCTGGAAGGAGGACATCCTGGGGATAAATAAGCCAGTGCGACAGTTGGAGACCATGGCGGTGCCTTCCAGCGAACGCGTCAGGGGACGGTGACGGCGGGGTGCAGGCAGGACGGCCTGGGAAGACCTCACAGGAAATGGCCTTTGGGCTGAGCCCTGGTGGAGGAGGAAGCGGAGGAGGGGGAGGCGGAGGAGGGGATCCCTGCGGAGGCGCAGAGGGACAGCCTTCCGGGGAAGGAAACCGGCACCGGCTTGCGTGGTGAGGATGAGGAGGGCGCTGTTTGCGGGACAGAAGGCAGGCAGCATGCTGGAATGCGTGCGCAGCGGGGAGGGTTTGGGAGAGGAGGAGGGAGAGCTGGCCGTGAGCCACGTCCAGGGCCGGGCCCTCGGGGACAGAAGTCGCAGGAGGGCTGAGGCAGGAGGACGACGGTCCCCATTAGCTGCTGCTTCCCAAGATGCTCCCCACGTTCACGTGTTGGAGTCCTCATCCCCCATGCAGGTGTCGCATGGGGCCTTTGGGAGGTGGCAAGCTTGTGAGGGCACTGTCCTCATGAGTGGACTACGGCCCAGCTCCTGGGAGCCGGCTCCTGACGGAAAGGCGCGCCCAGCCCCTCCACCCTCCGCCACGGGCAACGCTGCGAGGGCCCTCACAGATACCACCTCTCGGTCCGGACTTCCCGGCCTGCAGAATGTGAGTCCCGTAGACCGCTGCTCATTGTAACCACCCGTCTCAGGGATCCGCCAGAGCAGCCAAAACAGACTAAGACGGGCAAGGGGGAGGCAGAGGAGTGGCTAGTGGCGACTGCAAGCCAGATAGGAGATGGGCATGGCGGCCCAGGAGGTGAGGGGAATGGTCTGATTTAGGGCCTGCATCCGGAAGCAAGGGGGACGGAGCACACCTGGCCGGTTGGATGTGGGGCGGGGAGCAAAGCAGCATCCAGCAGAGATTCCTGCTGAGTCTGCGGATGACAAGTGGTGCCGCCGGCTGGTCTTGTGCACACGAGTGCACGTGTCTGCGTACATGCATGTCGTGAGCGTGCACCGAGCGGGTCGCAGGCACCAGGCTTGGGGCCCCCGCCCAACAGCCATCAGCTCACGAAAGCCTCACACGACCCACGACCACGACGCCGAGGACGCACCCCGAAGAAGCCCAGGCTCGGAGGAGCTCGGGAGCTTGTCCAAGTTCACTGGGCAGGGCTGGGATCCACACCAGGGCCACTGGCGCCCAAGCGCGTCAGCTCAGCCTCGGTGCCAACTCCAAGGCCAGCGGCTGGCAGTGGAGGGCGCAGAAAGTGACCGCGTCCCCACACACCAGAGACGTGGCCAGGGTGGCTGAGACCGGCAGGGAACAGGCAGGACTGAGCGTGGCGCCCGTCCCGGGGCTTCCCCCTCGGCTTCCCGTCAGCCCTTCATGCTCTGGGCACCCCGCTGGCCCCGGGGTCCTGCCGGCTGGCTCCAAGTGGCCACACCTGCTGCCTTCCAGATTGTTCCCACCGTCCTCTCCCATCCTGCGTGGTCTCTCTATGGCCTGGCCAGGTGACTGGAGATAGTCCAGCAAGTTCCACGCGAAAGAGCGGGAAGTCACAAGGGTTTTCAAGAGTTATGGCTGCCAAGTAACAGAAATGGTTTTTCCCCCACACTTTGCATTTTTAAAGATATTAAGGAAAATCTGAAAGTCAGGCTCAGCTAACACCTGTGTACTGTATACCTTCTCCTAGATTCATTAGTTTTCTTTCTTTCTTTTTTTTGGTCAGGAAGAGGTCTTGCTATATTGCCCAGGTTGGTCTTGAACTCCTGGGCTCAAGCAAACCTTCCACCTTAGCCTCCCAATGTGCTGGATTTACAGGTGTGAGCCACCACACCCAGTCACTAATTGTTAACAAATTTCCACATTTGTTTCTCTCTCTCTTTATATATATATTTTAAAAATTTTAAAACTACAACATTAAACAATTTTCTCTCTGAATCATCAGGGTAAGTTGCAGACATCTTGATACTTCACCTAAGAACAAGCTGTTCTACATGACTACGACATCATTATCTATCCAAGACGTTTAACATTGGCCCAATACTTTCTAATATACAGTATATATTCAAACAGCTTTACCTTATTGTCCAAAAGAAACCTTCCTTTTTTTTTTTTTTTTTTTTTTTTTTTTTTTGAGTTGGAGTCTTACTCCATTGCCCAGACTGGAGTGCAATGGCCACTCCCGGTCACCGCAGCCTTGACCTGCTGGGCTCCGGCGATCCTTCCGCCTCAGCCGTCCAAGGAGCTGGAACTACAGGTGTGCGCTGCCACGGCCAGCTAATTTTTGATTTATTGTAGAGACGAGGTCTCGCCAAGATGCCTGGTGCGGGTCTCGAACCCGTGGGCTCAGGCAGTCCACTCACCTTGGCCTCCCAAATTGCTGGGATTACATACTGAGCTACCGAGCCCGGCTCCGCTGGTTTTTAAGCACCATCATTTCCTTGAAGCAATTGCATTTTAACAAGGGCTCTCACGTCTTAAAGGCAGAGAATGGGCAACTTGGGAAATTCTGGCATTGAGAAAGATTAGAGATCATTTTGAACAGGTGATTTTTGCATCCTGTGTTTATATCACAGGGGGTGGCCCCGAGGTCTACTCATGGGTCACCTTTGAAGGCCAGCAGAGTCCTGGCCTGGCGCTGTGCACACCGGGAGCATGATAAAAGAATCACAGACCCTGTGAGGCGGAAGGCACCTTGCTAGCTAACTCCCGACGGAGTGTGGGAGTTCAAAGCGCTCATCTTAGCTGGGCTCGGTGGCTCAGCCTGTAATCCCGCACCTTTGGGAGGCTGAGGTGAGTAGATAGTCTGAGCCTGCGGGTTCGAGACGCGCCTGGGCAACTTGGCGAGACCTCATCTCTACAATAAATCAAAAAATCAGCCGGGCATGGTAGCGCATGCCTGTAATTCCGGCTACTTGGAAGGCTGAGGCGGAAGGATTGCCTGAGCCCAGTCTGGGTGACAGAGTGAGACTCCAGCTCAAAAACAAAACAAAACAAAGCGCTCATCTTTCGGCCTTGGCTTGAAGGCTTCCTTCAGTGACAGCGCTCTACTCACAGGGCAACTTCTTTCCAACTGGGGGAAGCTCTACTTAGAAAATCTTTCACTTCCACCTGAAATCCGCCCCCTCTGTGGCAACGTGGACTACGGAAGTTCTCTTCCAGCACGCAGGAGCCCTTCAGATGCCCAAGGACTCTTCTCAAAGCTCCCTGGACCGCTCCTTCTCATTCAAGCCCTCAACATGCGACATAGTTATTCTTTAACACAGAACAAAGTACAGCGCTTCAGGTTGCTGGAATAAGGAAGAAGGCAGGCAAAATTCCAGGTCAGTCGTGGAGGGCAGGAACTGAGGTGTTCTCTTCATCCCTGTGCCCCTTGCACCCCGCATGAGGCCTGGCACATAGTGGTTGGTCAATAAATATTTGTTGAGTACATGAACAAGTGGATGACCAAATATTTACAGTAAGAAGAAGCGTGAGCCTTTTCCTGATAGGAATGTTGCTGCTTGGGTGGTTTGAAGAGTTAGGCACATCTAAAAGTTACCATTCTTATAGGGAAGAGAAATACATTTAAGTAAAGCTTTCTGTGCCAGCTACAGTTATATTTTATAATCACTATCTCTTATTTTTTACGCGAGCCAGCAACATGCCCACATAGTAAATGGCATATATGTATCTCCATTCATCTCTCAGTGGCCACAGGTAGTTTTCATGTCTTGGCTGCTGACATAAGCTGCAATGAACATGTGGGTGCAGTTATCTCTTTGATAAGCTGATTTCAAGTCCTTTGGATATGCAACATATTCAGTAGGATTGCTGAATAGTGTGGCAGTTCTAGTTTTAATTTTTTTGAGAAATTTCCATACTGTTTTTCATAATGGCCATACCAATACACATTCCCACTGACGGTGTACAAAGATTTCCTTTTCTCCACATCCTTGTAAACATCTGTTATCTTATCTTTTTAATAATAGCCATCCTAATAGGAGTAAGATGATCTCTCATTTTATGTGTGTGTGTGTTTTTTCCTTTGAGACAGGGTCTCACTCTGTTGCACAGGCTGGAGTGCAGTATGATCATAGCTCACTGCAGCCTCAAACTCCTGGACTCAAGCGATCCTCCCACCTCAGCCTCCTGAGTAGCTAGGACTATAGGTGCACAACACCGCATCAGGCAATTTTTTTTGGTTAGAGACAGGGTCTTGAACTCCTGGCCTCAAGCAATCCTCCTGCCTCAGCCTCAGCCTCCCACAGTGCGGTGATCGCGGTTTTGGTTTGTATTTCCCTGTGATTAAGTCCCTTCTCATGTACCTGTTTGTTTTTGTCTTCTTCGGAGAGATGACTCTGCAGGTTCTTTGCCCATTTGGCTTGTTTTTGTTTTACTATTGAGTTGTACGAGTTCCTTATATATTCTGGATATCGCCCTCCTTCCCGGTGTGCAGATGTTTTCTCTAATTCCATAGATTGCATTTTCATTCTGTTGTTCCCTTTGCTGTGCAGGAGCCTTTCAGTTTGATGTTGTCCCACTTAGTTATTTTTGGTTGTGGCTTGTGTTTTTGGCGTTGTATCCAAGAAGTCATTGTGAAGACCAATGCAATGCTAAGGAGCTTTCTCCTGTTCTCTTCTAGGACTTTGATGGTTGTCAGTATCACACTTAAGTGTTTAATCCATTTTGGGTTAATTTCACCAGCCTAGGCTGGGAGTGCAGTGGCACGCTTATGGCTCACCACAGCCTTGATCTCCTGGGCTCAGGTGATCCTTCCACCTTAGCTTTCCAAGTAGCTAGGACTACAGGAATATGCTACCATACCTGGCTAAATTTTGCGTGTGTTTTGCAGAGACAAGGTCTCCCTATGTTGCCTAGGCTGGTGTCGAACTCCTGGGCTCATCTCTGCCTCCCAAAGTGCTGTGATTATAGGTGTGAGCCATTGTGCCTGTCCCCCATTGTGTATTCTTGGCATTCTTGTCAAATATTAGCTGACCATGTATGTTTGGGTTTGTTTCTGGGCTCTGTATTCTGTCCTACTGGTCTGTGTGTCTGTTTTTATGTTAGTGTCATACCCTTCTGATTACTACAGCTCTGAAACATACTTTAAAATCAGAAAGTGTGATGCTTTCAGCTTTGTTCTGTCTCAAGATTGCTTTGGTTATTCAAGGTATTTTGTGATTCCATATGAATTATATTTTCAATTTATGTTAAAAATGTCATTGAAATTTTGAGCCAGGTATGGCGGCTCACACCTGTAATCCCAGCACTTTGGGAAGTGGAGGTAAGAGGATTGCCTGAGCCCAGGGGTTCAAGACCTTGTCTCTACACTAAATCAAAAAATTAGCTGGGTGTGGTGACATGCACCTGTGGTTCCAGCTACTTGGAAGGCTGAGACAGAAGGATCGCTTGAGTGGAAGTTTCACCTGAATCCAGCAGATCAAGGCTACGGTGGCTGTGAGCATGTAACCGCACTCCAGCCTGGGTGGCAGTGATATTCCTGCTCAAAAAAAAAAAAAACCCAAAATTTTGATAGGCATTGCAATCACTAAGTCTGTAGATCTGGGTAGCAGGGGCATTTTAACAGTTCTAATTCTTCCATTTACAACATGAAATATCTTTCCATTTATTTGTGTCTTCTTCACTTTCTTTCATCAGCATCTTACAGTTTTCAGTGTATAGATCTCGTCTCCTTGGTTAAATTTACTTCTACATATTTTGTTGTTTTTGATGTTATTGTAAATGAGATTGTTTTTTCTTTTTTTTTTTTTTTCGAGTTGGAGTTTCACTCTGTCGCCCAGACTGAAGTGCAGTGGCACACTCCTGGCCACCGCAGCCTCAACCTGCTGGGCTCCGGCGATCCTTCCACTTCAACCTTCCAGGTAGCTGGAGCTACAGGTGCACGCTACCACGCCTGGCTATTTTTTGATTTATTGTAGAGACGAGGTCTCATCAAGTTGCCCAGGTGGGTCTCGAACCCGTGGGCTCAGGCAATCTACCCGCCTCAGCCTCCCAAAGTGCTGGGATTACAGGCTGAGCCACCGAGCCCAGTCTGAGATTGTTTTCTTAATTTCCTTTTCAGTAGCTCATTGTTAATGTATAGAAACACAACTGATTTTGTATGATTTTGTAACCTGCAACTTTACTGAGTTCTTTAATTTTAACAGTTTTTTAGTGGAGTTGTTAGGGTTTTCCATGTATAAGATCATGTCATCTATAAACAGAGACAATTTATCTTCTTCCTGCCTGATTTAGATGTCTATTATTTCTTTTTCTTGCCTAATTGCTCTGGCTAGGACTTCCAGTACTATGTGAATAGATGTGGTGAGGTGGGCACCCTTCTCTTGTTCCTGATCTTGGAGGAAAAATTTCCAGTTGTTCACCATTGAGTCTGCACTGGTTATGGGCTTGTCTCATGGGGCCTTTATTATGTTGAGGTACAATCCTCCTATACCTAATTTGTTGAGGGCTTTTATCATGAAAGACTATTGAACTTGTCAAATGTTTTCTCTGCATCTATTGATACTATATGATCTCCCCCCTTCATTCTGTTAATGTGGCATTTTATGTTTCCTGAGTTGCATATGTTGAGTCATCTTTGTATCCCAGGGATAAGTCCCACTTGATCATGGTGTATGCTTTTTTTTTTAGTTAGAGTCTCACTCTGTCACCCAGGCTGGAGTGCCGTGGCACACTCACGGCCACCCCAGCACTGATCTGCTGGGCTCCGGCTATGCCTCTTTTAATGTACTGCTGAATTCAGTTTGCTAGTGTTTTGTAGAATACTTTTGCATTCATGTTCACCAGGGATATGAGCCTGTGATTTTCTTTTCTTGTAGTGTCCTTGACTGGCTTTGGTATCAGGGTAATACTGGCCTTGTAAAATAAATTTGGAAGTGTTCCCCCTCTTCAGTTTTTTGGAAGAGTTTGGGATTGGCATTAATTATTTAAATGTTTGGTAAAATGTACCAGTGAAGCCATCTTGCCCTGGGCTTTTCTTTGCTGGGAGGTTTTTGATGACTAATTTAATGCCCTTTCTCATTACTGGTCTGTTAAGAGTTTCTATTTTTTTGTGATTTAGTCTTGGCAGGCTGTATGTTTCTAGGAATTTATCAATTTTTCTGGGTTATCCTATTTTTGGCATATAATTGTTCATAGTGGTTTCTTTTATTTTCTTTCAAGTTGGAGTCTCACTGTGTCACCCAGGCTGGAGTTCAGTGGCACGCTCATGGTCACCGCAACCTCAACCTGTTGGACTCAGGTGATCCTTCCACTTTAGCCTTCCAAGTAGCTGGAATTACAGGTGCATGCCACCATGCCTGGCTAATTTTTTTGATTTATTGTAGGGATGAAGTTTCACCAATTTTCCCAGGTTGGTCTCAAACCCCTGGGCCCAGGCAATCTTCTTGCCTTCACCTCCTAAAGTGCTGGAATTACATATGTGAGATGCCTGGCTTAGTAGTCTCTTACAGTTTTTTGTATTTTTGTGGTACCAATCATAATGTCTACTCTTTTATTCATAATTTTATTTATTTTAGTCCTTTCTCATTTCTTCGTCTACTAAGAGTTTTACATTTTTCTCTTTTTTAAAAAAAGAACTCAGTTTTGTTGCTCTTTTGTATTGTTTTTCTAGTCTCTATTTAATTTTTTTCTAATTTTGATTATTATATTTTTTGGCTAACTTTGGGCTTAGTTTGTTCTTCTTTCTCAAGTTCCTTGAGGTGTAAAGTTAAGTTGATTATTTGACAGCTTTCTTTTTTTTTTATGTAGACATTTATAGCTATAAACTTTCCTTTTAGAACTGCTTTTGCTGTATCCCATACTTTTTGAAATGTTGTGTTTCCATTTTGGTTTCGTGGTGGTTTTTTTTTCCTTTTGATTTCTTCTTTGACCCATTAGTTATTTAGGAGTGTGTTGTTTAACTTCCGCACATTTGAAAACTTTCCAATTTTCCTCCTGTTACTGATTTCTAGTTTCATACTATTGCAGTCAGAAAAGATACTTGATATGATTTAAGTCTTGAGTTTGCTAAAACTTGAGAAATGCTGCCTCTTAATCAGACAGACTGACCAGACATCCAACTAGGTTTTAGGAACAATGAGCTTCTCTTCCTATCGATCTACCACATGTATTTAGGAATAAATGGTCTATGACGAAGATGAAATATTAACAGTTCCAAGGATTTTAAGGTTGTTTGTCAAATGTTTAAAAAAGTTGAATTAATGAATAACTGCCTCTGCACTGCATGCTAAAATCATTCCAGAATAAGCCCAGAGAAACATAGTGGCTGGGCCAATAGTCAAACCTGGTATAACGTTCTACTCCAGGAGGTGGGTTCAGTGCCTGAGATTTTACTTGTAGATAGATGCCAGGCAGCCACTTACAAGGATGAACTTCTCATGGGCAAGGAAAGATGCCTTTGATGTACTAAGTCAAAAAATAAATTCATAAAACAGCATGGTATGATCTCCTTTGTGTTTGCATAAATATGTACTAGTATGTACATATTATACATGGAAAAATGTTGTAGTAACATGCTAAACTGTTAACAGGAATTACCCCTCAGAGATTGGATCATAAGATAATTTTATTTATATAATTTTGAAATTTTCAGTGTTTACTGAGCTGATAATTTTTTAAGAAGTGTGTTTTTAAAAATCTTTTTAAGTTTTCCTGATTGGACTAAGCAATCTGCCCACTAAACTTTAAAGAAAAGATTCAGAGACAGAGTCTTGCTCTGTCTCCCAGGCTGGCGTGCCATGGCACGATCCTAGCTCACAGCAACCTTGAACTCCTGGGCTCAAGGGATCTTTCTGCCTCAGCCTTCCCAGCAGTAGGGATTACAAGTACCAACCATTGTGCCTGGCTCAAAAAAAGCTTGACGGTTAAACGTTTACCTTTGTGACCATGTGTGGTGGCTCACACCTGTAATCCCTGTGCTTTGGAAGGCCAAGGGGGAAGATTGCTTGAGGTCAAGAATTTGAGACCAGCCTGGGCAACATAAGTAAGACTCCATCTCTACAAAAACAAAAACCAAAAAATCAGCCAGATGTAGCGTTGAACACCTGTTGTCCTAGCTGCTTGGGAGGGTGAGGCAGGAGTTTCCCTTGAACCCAGGAGTCTGATTTACAGTAAGCTATGTCTGTGCCATTGCATTCTAGTTTGGGTGACAGAAAAAGATTCTCGTCTTTAAAAGGAGGGAAAAAAAGCAGTTTACTTTGCATCTTCACTTGAATTTTACGTGAAGAGCAGAGAGGAGCTAAATTTCTAGCCATCTCCTTGATAGATGAGGATAGACACAGTTGTTTTCAATGTCCTCCCTCAAAGAACAAGTCACAAGCCAGGCGAGACGATTCAGCCTGTCATCCCAGCAGTTTGGGAGGCCAAGGTGAGAGGACTGCCTAAGCCCATGGGTTCAAGACCAGCCTGGGCAACATGGTGAGACCTCATTTCTACAATAAATCAAAAAATTAACTGGGCATGGTGGTGCATGCCTGTAGTTTCAGTTACTTGGAAGGCTGAGGTGGAAGGATCGCCAGAGCCCAGCAGGTTGAGGCTGCGGTGGCCATGAGCGTGCCACTGCCCTCTAGCCTGGGCAACGGAGTGAGACTCCAACTCAAAAAAAAACAAGTCACAGAACTGAAGATTTTAACAGGGCAGAAGTGAACCAAAAGGCTTCCTAAAAGCCTGATTTCCTGGAGCTGGTGAGACCCTCTGGCAGTGAATCAGAAAGCTGTTGAGAAAAAGTAATAAAAGTACTAGCAGTTACTGAATGATGGACTGGAATAACACTAAGAATGGCTACTCATTCCTTTTTTCACAAATGACACAGGTTGTGCCTTTACATTTTAGAAAATTGGCTTAAGGCTGGGCATGGTGGCTCACGTCTCATCCCAGCACTTTGGGAGGCCAAGATGAAGAACCACTTGAGCCCAGGAGTTCTCAGTTCAACACTGTGAGACCTTGTCTCTACAAAAATTAAAAACAACTAGCCAGGCATGGTGGTGTGCACCTATGGTCTTAGATACTTGGGAGGCTGAGGTGCGAAGATTGCTTGAGCCTAGGATGTCGCGAGAGCAGTGAGCCATGACCACACCACTGCACTCCAGCCTAGGGGACAGAGCAAGACCCTAACTCCAAAAAACAAATAAATAAAATAAAATTTAAAAAATTGTTTTGAATATTTAAATGATCTCTTTTGAGTTGGGGTCTCATTGTAAAAAGTTTTTTTGCAGGGACAAGGTCTTGCTATGTTTCCTAGGCTGGTCTCAAACTCCTGGACTCAAGCAATTCTCCCACCTTGGCCTCCCAAAGTGCTGGATTACAGCTCTGAGCAACTGTGCCTGGCCGACTTAAAAGATCTCAAACAGAAGGGGGTTTATTTCCTGAAATAGCAACAACAGTCAATATTGTTTGGACACAATTACAGTATGAACGAATAATGAGACAGACATTGCCAACGTGGTCTCTGGCTTTAAAGAGTCATGGAGAAGCACCTTAGGGAGGATCACTCATTTTCACCTGGTTTATGTGGAAAGCACTTATCCAGCCAATGTGGCCATCAGATGTGGCCGAGAACCAAGAAATCAGCATCGTTGTCGTCGTCTTCCTTATCAAGTCTTTAAGCAGCTGGCCTATGTCATGAAGCCTAGGGTCCAAGGGTCCAAATTCAGACCATTGGAGTGGCGTGGGCTTCTGATGGAGCACATTCCCAGGGGATCATTCCCAGGAGCAGTGAGGTGCAGTGAGAAACCTGGGGTGGCTCTAGCCTGGGCCCTCCTTGCTGGGAGACCTGGAGTACGTCCTCCACCTGTGAGAGCCTCACGTCTCCTGGGAGGATGAGGCAAGACGACCCATCCATCTGGGGCCCAGCAATGGGCCAGGCACAGAGCAGGGACACAGCCCTTCATGCTTGTTGAGGAGTGCAGCCCCCACGGCTCACCTTCCCCGATCAGGTCTGCATCACCGTCCAAAGAAAGACTGACCAGCTGTCCCCATTTGTTGGGAGCCGGTCGTGGAGGCCAGCCTGAGCGTTAGGGATCCAGGCGGGCTGCAGACCCTGAGACCGCTAGGACGAGTTCAGGAGCTGAGGGCCCATTGCCTCTTCCCTTCTTTGCTGTTTTGGCACGTTCCACTAGCAGGGACTTTGATGATCTAAGCATGAAGTTCTGAGAGCACGACAGGCATGGCTTACTTTAGGAGTCCATT
>NW_007044710.1:10110-19861 GCF_000164805.1 Carlito syrichta | reverse complement strand
CTCATCCGCCTGGTTCTATGTTCATGTAAAATGTCTTGTGATTTAATTGGGATTGCCCTTCCTCTTACTCCAGGAAACACCTGGTGGGTGAGGGATGCCCCCTCATTCACCTGGCTTTGTGTCCATGTAAAGGTTTTGTGATTTAATTGAGATTGTTCTTCCTCATGCCTGAGGAAACACCTGGTGGGTGGGTGGGGGGACACCCCTCCTGCACCTGGCTTGTGTTCATGTGGAAGACTTGTAAGACTGCCTGTGTAAAATTTGGGATAAATACAAGCTGTAAACCCCCAATAAACAGCTTCTGGTCAATCCGTTGAACAGATGTCCACTTTCTTTCTTTCTATCTATCCCTCCATCTTTCTTTCTTTTAATATCTATCCTTATAGAAACGCTGACACCATCACACCTTCCAAGGGACCCCTTAAATCTCTTTTTGGGGGCCGGCCCCCCAAACCCGTTTGCCTGGGACTGAGAGATCTCCCGAGATGCAGCAGTGTTAGGACTCAAATCAGGACAGTCATGGGCAAACCAGAAGAGTAGGTTACCGTATCTGAAACTCGGCAAAGAAATGTTGAAGAACAGAGAACTCCACGGTGTACAATTGTTTACTTCAGAGGCGCCCAAAGGGGCCCAGCAGGGAGGGGTAGAGGCAGCCAGCTGGGTGAGCTAGCAAAGACGGGAGCAGTCTTCCCTTAACCTCTGGCTCCCAGCATGTGGCCCAGCATTTCATGCTCCCCGTTTCAGCTGGGGCCTCGCACCTGTCCCCGAGCCCAGCACACACCCACTGCAGCTTCCTTCACATAGGGCATGGGCTCATCGGTGCTAGCCTGGAGAAGAGTGTGTGATTACCCCCCCTTGACAGAGGTGCAAATCGACCCTCTCTGAGGTGGTATCATTTGCCCAATGTCACAAGAGGTGGCTGAGCAGAGATCGTCACTGTCCTGGCAGTGGGGACAGGAGCTGGGGAAGGGAGAAGACACTCATTAAGCTAGGGCACAAAGAACAAGGTTTGACAGGTGTGGGCAAGGGAGGAGGTTCACATCCAGCTGAGAGGATGGGAGCTGTGGATTAGGAAGCTGTGACGCCATGGGTGGGAGGAGAGAACAGGACCCACGAGGGTGTCATGGAGCCATGGCGTGACCCGACCTGGGCTTCCGGAAGGGCAGTCTGCAGAACTCACGATCCACACACATCACGTGCATTGCCCTGGGCCCAGGACAGGCGCTCATCCTTTGGGCAAACCCAAGGCTGGAACCCAGACAGCCAGGGACAGCTGGCTGCGTCCTACGGTGCTTGGCCCTCCAGGACTCCTCCGGGAGAAAGGGCAGCAGGAGGTGGGCACGTGCTGGGCAGATTTGCCCTTGACCCATGATCTCTGTGGAGAGGATTGTGTCTCATTCCTCTCGGAACCCCCCAGCGCCCCGCGTAGCGCCTGGTGCTTTGTAGGTCCACACACGAATGAACAGCGACATGTGTGTGGTCAAGCTGTGGCCAACTGGGAGAGATCAGGAAGAGGGTATCTGTGTTGAGCTGAGGGATACCGGATGTGGCCGAGGGAGGTACTGGCAGGACTCCTTTCCCAGCCCCAAGTCTGCAGGGAGGCAAACAGTGAGGAGGAGAAACGGCAAGGTGAGGCCACAGCGAGCACACCCATGTTCCTGCCCAACCCGTGCCGTCCTTGAAACGGCCAGCTACTAATTTGGGAAACACAGCATAGAAACCCCAAGTGACGGTTTTCCTGATTCGCTGTGAAGACGGTGTATGTGACAGACGTGAGCACACTCCTCAAGGTCCCAAAGCCCGTCGGCTCAAGTGGCAACTCCCTGTCACTGTGCCCGGCGGCTCAGCTCCTTCTGGAGAGGGCGCCTCCGCCTTGTGGTCTGACAGCCTTGGGATGCCACCCAAGCCCGGACAACAGAAACAGAGGCAGGCTTCCCTGGAGGCTGCCAGGCTGCTGCTCTTCTTCCAGCACCAGAACTTGCTCCCAAACCAGAAAAATCACTCCAAAGTAGCTATGGCCACCATTTCTGTCAGTGGCACCTGGTAGGGACCAGAGGTGCACAGTTATCACAGCCCAGTGAAACCAAGGCCGGGCAAGTTGAGCAACTTGGCTATTGTCAGATGAGCAGAGATGAAGACGTTAGATAACATCATGTTTTGGGAGTATGCGGAAGTTATATTCAAACATTGCTGTGGGGACTGTAAATGGGTGTAGCCTGCTTCATGGGCAAGATGATGCAATCTACAAAAGTATTTAAATGGCACATACCTTTTGACCCAGTAATTCCACATTAGGAATTTATCCCACAGGTAATGTGGGCACATAGATACAAAGATATACGTGCCAGTGTTGTCATGAAGCATAGTACAAGCAATTGTAGTCAGTTGTCTCTAGCATGTCTGGAGAGGGAATGGTTGAATAAGTTATCAACACTCATGCTTTGGAACATTACAAAGACATTCCAAAGAAGGAGGTAGATCTATGTGTGTTCGCATTAGATGATCTAAAAAACAAGGAAAGATCACAGGCTTTCGCCTGAATAAAGTCGTTCTATGTGTATACACACTCACAGCACAGACAGACACAGTTAACCATATAAATGCATAGAACATCTACAGGTTACCATAAAAAGTGGTTGTCTTTAGGGAGGAGACACAATGTCTGGAGTAAGGAAGCTTCATATTTCCTTCTATACCTTTTGAGCAGTTGGAATATTTTAGCAAGTTTGTGAATTATTTAGAAAATAAACATGGCTAGTGCAGGGGCAGTCATCCCAGCTTTTGGGGAAGCTGAGGTGGGAGAATCACTTGAGGCCAGGAGTTCAATACCAGCCCGGGCCATATAGTGAGACCCTGTCTTACAAGAAGAAAAGAAGGAAGGAGGAAGGAAGAAAAGAAAGAAGGGAGGAAGGGAGGGAGGGAGGGAGGAAGGAAGGACAAACTGTGAACCTAAAAAAGAAAAAATGCATACCAAGATTGGGCCACATTTGAAAATGTTAGTTATTCACATTTACACAATTGACAATGTACTTCGCAGCATTAATTCAACCAATGGAGGCAGGCAGGAGACCTGCACTAAAAGATTATTCTTTTCCCTTCCCAGGCACTTGCTATTTGATCACTAACTTTACAGATGAAGAAACCGAGGCTCAGAGATGTAACATTAGTGCCCAAGTCTTTGCTAAGTAAAAAAAACCAGAGCTGAGACTGGAATCCAAGTTTCTTTTCATTATCCCACAGTTGCCTCTAATAAGACAAGACACTAGAGGGCGGGCATGGTGGCTCATACCTATAATCCCAGCACTTTGGGAGGTTGAGACAGGAGAATCACTTGAGGCCAGGAGTTTGAGACCGGCTTGGACAGCATAATGAGATATCTCTAAAAAAAAAAAAATTAGGTGGGCATGCTGGTGTACCTACAGTCCCTACTTGGGAAGAGACTGAGGTGGGAGGAGCCCAGGAGGTCGAGGCTGCAGTAAGCTCCGACTGCACCACTGCACTCCAGCCTGGGTGACAGAGTGAGCCCCCGTCTCTAAAAAACAGAGTACAATAAAAGAGATAAGGCACCTGGGTACAGAGGTGGAGTTCACACCTCTTTTATGTCTCCCAGAATAGCAGCTTGCTCAGTGCTGATGACGACTTGGGAGACAGGTGTGATAGAAAGCAAGGGTCTAGACCTGGGCTGTCCAACACTGTAGCTGCTGGCCGCATGCAGCTCTTGAACTCTTGAAGTCGGCTGGTCTGAACTAAGCTGTGCTCTCAGTGTAACATGCACACCGGAGTTTGAAGACTTAACACTTAGTATGTTTCACATTTGCAAAACATCTTATTAATACTTTTTTTTACGTGGGTTACATGTCAAGGTGATAATGTTTTGGATACATTAGGTTAAACAAAAGATATTTTTTAAAGTTAATTTCATCTGTTTCTTTTTACATCTTTTTTTGTTTGTTTTTTGATAGTTTTTAAAATTCTCTTTACATCTTTAATGTGGCCACTAGACTATTTAAAATCACACCTGTGGCTCGCATTATATTTCTACTGGACAAACTTGCTTCCTTGAGGTTGTTCCACCCTCTCCCCGCGCAACTACACGAGCTCTCTGTCTCCAGTCTCTTCCTGCTTCACACATGTCGACACCTTTTGCTGCAAGCCACAGCAGCCTCCCAAGCACCTCCAACATCTGCGTGGACGATCCATCCCGCCACCTCACCAGCAGGACCACCCTCCCTCCAGGCTGCCGCCGCCCCCAGCAAAGCCGCCGCTGGCTCTGACCACAGCCGTCTCTCCTTCCTGCTGACTGTTCGCCTTCCCTTCTGGCCTCACGAGCCCTTCCACTCTGACTCCCGCTCCTCTTGCCAGTGCGTTCTCCTCGCTCCCCTCGGCACCCAGCCTGGGTTCTGTGGCCCGTCATGCCCCAAGCGCTCCTGCCAATGCTCTCTTCCCCAGCAGCCTGAGTCTGTGCATCCTGTCTGCCTGGCAGGCCCCCGGCCCCGGCCCCACAGTGCTCTCTCTGCCTGCCTCGGCAGCCAACGCTGCAGGGGAATATCCCACGGCAGGCTGTTCAGAACCACAATGCACACCGTCTCCTGCGCAGACCCAAGTCACCCAGTTCAAAAGGGCCTTCACACTGCTGGTCATTCCTGCTAGGTTGTTCCCATAAACCCTCTTCCTCTTTCTTCAGTTACTTTGGCAAGTTCCCGCCAATGTCTCTGGACCCAAAATTCCTTCTCATTCTCAGCGTACGAACTTCCCTTCCCGGGACACTGTCGGCCACTCTCTCATGCTCGAGTGGTAGTGGCTCTGGGCCACCACACTCCCCATCACTCTGGCTGCTCCTTCTCAGTCTCTTTTGAAAGCTCATCCTCTTTGCTGCAGTTTGATGTCCATCCTCTCTGAAACTCATGCTGAAATTTAATCCCTAATGCAGTGGTATTAAGAGGTGGAACCTTAAGAGGTGACTGAGTCATAAGAGCTCTGCCCTCACACATAAATCAGTCATTCATGGATAAATGGGTCGGTGAATTAACAGACTGGTGGGTTATCCCAGAGTGGGTCAGTTACAAAAGTCAACTTGGCTCTCAGTGAGTCTCCTTACCCTATGGTGCCCTGTGCTGATTCAGGACTCCACAGAGTCCCCACCAGCCAAAAGGCCTCATCAGATGGGGCCTCTTGGCTGGGTGTGGTGGCTCAAGCCTGTAATCTAAGCGCTTTGGGAGGCCGAGGTGGAAGGACTCCTTGAGGTGAGGAGTTGAGACCAGCCTGAGCAACATAGTGAGATCTCGTCTCCACAAGAAATAAAAAAATTAGTCAGGCTTGGTGGTGCACACCTGTAGTCCCAGCTACACGGGACTGATTGCCTGAGCCCAGGAGGTTGAGGCTGCAGTGAGCTGGGATTGTGTCACTGCACTCCAGCCTGGGCAACAGAGTGAGACCTTGACAGAAAAAAAAAAAAAAAAAAAAGATGTGCCCTCTCACCCCTGGATTTCCCAGCTTCCAGAATTGTATGCGATACACTTTTCTTAGAAATTACCGAGTCTGTGGTATTCAGTTACAGCCACAGAAAACAGACTCAGGTACTCTTCAGTCTGCCGTTAAATGATGGCTGAGTCCAAGGCCCTCTGCTCATTCCTTGTTCCCTCCCAGGCAGTCCCATCTCCGACACAGCTTCGTCCAGTTACTTCCAAATTCGCATCACCAACCCACCCTGCACCTCTGAGTGTCAGACTCGTCGACCCACTGCCGGCCTCACACCTGCACGTGGCTGCGAACTGGCGCTTCGAAATCAACATCTCCGAAGACAGATTGGGGCCAGGCGCCACTATGTCTGTAGCCTTGACAAAGTGGGAAGAGACAGAGGAAACTGGTGACACCGGATCGGATGGCTAGGGGGGTCACGGGGAAGACAGGGAGCTGGATGGCAAGAGTGGGAGGGAGACCTCTAAGTATACACATTTTGAATTTTGGACGAGGTGCAAATTCCACCTATTTAAACACAAGCAACCTCTAAAATAATTAATTTCTAAACAAAGCAATCAATCGACAACTCCCTTCCAGATTTGATCTTCCGGTATCCCCAGCCTCAGAGAAACGCCCTTGCAGCCAGCAGCCCCACAAGACACCATCCTGACACCTCTTCCTCCCCTGCCTCCTGCATCCAGTCTGGCCCGGGTGTGGCCTGGCCCTGCCCACCACTCAGGTCTCTGCCTCCTCAGCAGCCCTCCCGGCACACCGGCCCCCCTCAGCCGCTACTCTTCACGGTCTCTCCCACCACAGGGGCTCTGCACACGCCGCGCCCACCCTTGTCTGCTTGCTGGCCTTCCTTCACCCTTCAGACCTCGACTGTGACCTCTTTTGGGAAGTCTGTCCCACCCCAGGCTAGGCCACTTCTCCTCCTATGTGTTCTCATAGCGCCTTTCCATCCTAGTAACTGTCACCGTGAGGACACACTTGTATGAGTATTTCACATCTGTTCTCCCTTTAGATTTCAAGTTCCACGAGAGCAGGAGCTGCCTTTTGCTTCTCTGTTGCAACCCCGAACCCTGCAGAGCGCCAGGCACACGGGTGGGAACACCTGAGCAGTGACTTCCCCTTACAGGCTGCACGTCTGTTCTGGGGGTGTGGGGTGGGTGCAGAACCCGGGCCATGCTCAGCTGAGCACAGGACCAGGGACTGGGACCAAACAGCCAGCTCTGGTGTGATCCTCGAGACTCAATTTGCCTCCTTCTTTCTGCCTGAAATATGTATGTTTCTCCTGTCTAACCTGCCCCGGGTCACACGCAGGCATGCGTGTGCACCCGTGCTCCTGCATAGGTGCAGAGCCCAGTCTCTGAATCCCAAGGAGTTGTACCAGGGAGGCTAGGGTTTCAGAGCAGATGTGGGTTCAGGTACCCCCTGCCCTGTGTTAATCCTATGACTTGGGCCGAGTTAGTTCAAAGTCACCAAGCCTCTATTTCTCATCTGCAAACCAAAGATGGCCTCGGCCCCCTCAGATCCAGCATGTTAGAAGGAATGAAAGTGAGAGACGTATGCCAAACATCTAGCTCAGTACAAAAAAAAAAAAAAAAAAAAAGGCAAGCACGGGTATGTACCAGGGCTAAATAGCAGTCACCAGTCACATCTCGAGGAGTTCCAGGACTAATCAGAAAATTCATGGTGTACCTCAGGCTGCTGTAAACATATCCAAGAAAAACGTAATTTATTGCTGCACTGCATTTTATGTTCTTAGAGACAAGACCTGTCTCTGTCCCAGGCTGGAGTGCAGAGATGCCATCACAGCTCACTGCAGCTTCAATCTTCTGAGCTCAAGTGATCCTTCTGCCTCAGCCTCTGGAGTGGCTGGACTACAGGTTCACACCACCATACCTGCCATTTTTTTTTATTTTTTAAAGAAATGGAAGCCGGGCTCGGTGGCTCAGCCTGTCATCCCAGCACTTTGGGAGGCCAAGGCGAGTGGACTGCCTGAGCCGGAAGGTTCGAGACCAGCCTGGGCAACTTGGCAAGACCTCATCTCTGCAATAAATACAAAAAATTAGCCGGGCATGGTGGCACGTGCCTGTAGTTCTGGCTACTTAGAAGGCTGAGGCGGAAGGATAGCCTGAGCCCAGCAGGTCGAGGCTGCAGGGGCCGTGCCTTGAGCATGCCACTGCACTCCAGTCTGGGCGAGAGTGAGACTCTAACTCAAAAAAAAAAAAAAAGAAAAAGAAAAAGAAAAGGAGTCTTGCCATGTTGCCCGGACAGGTTGCGAACTCCTGGCCTCAAGCCTTGGCCTCTCAAAGTGCTGGGATTACAAGCATGAGCCACTGCACCCAAAAAATGTAATTTTTAAAGCACAGAAAACAGGCAAACTGTTTCTCCGTCCCCTAAGTGGAAACTCCGCAAGAGGCCAGCACTGCCCACGTCCTCAGGGTTCACGGCCGGTGAGAGCAGAGGGTGGCAGCAGAGGGCGAGATGCCAGCTGGGGATGCCGGGGGAGATTGATTGCTTGCCGGCTGGCACAGGTGAGCACACACTGTGGGGCCAAAAGCCTCGGGTTCTGTCTCGGCTGCGCCCGCCATAGCTGGGTAGCTGTGCAAACCCCTTCACCTCTCTCAGCCGCCACTTCCTCACCTGCAATTAGGGGTCATCGTGGCTTGGCTGCCAGTGATTCCATGTAAAAAACACACAAGAAAACCCGCATGGGGGAGAAGGCCCCACAGCCAGGTGCGGGTCCAGGGACAGGCTCCGTTCTCCGCGTTCTTGCCCAGAGGAAGCTCTGCATTCAGCCCAGTCACTGTCCACTCCACAAGCATTTGGGAAGGCTAGAACTGGGGAGCCACATTAGAAGAGCACCTGCTCCTTGTCACTCCTCCCATGGGAAAGTCCGTCATTGATTTGGCCCCGGGACAGCGTGGCATGCTCCTCCCGGGGGCCCCGCAGAGCGGAACTTGGGAGCCTGCCTCTCTGGTTACTGGTGACTGGACAGGAGCAGACCTCCCCGTCCAAACCAGGCCAGACGGATTCTCTCCCCCCGAGAGCCTGGACTGGGAGGCAGGGCCGCCTCCCTCCCTATGGTGCCGCGTGAGAGAGCGAGAGATGCTACTCCGAGCCACAGTGAGTGGAGGGGAGAACGCTGGTCCGGGTGGGAGAAGGCGGTGAGCGAGGCAGGGCGCATGTGGCCCTGGGGCTGCTGGGGAGAGGGGCTGCTGTGTGTCCAGGCGGCTGCTGGTCCCTGGTCCCAGGCCTCGGGAGCGTCCTGGCTCCTCTGACCTTGGCAGATACCTCTGCTTCTCTAAACGCACACTCCCTAGGCATCTCCTGTTCCTCGCAAGATAGCCTCTTGTCTGCTTCAGTCCAGCGGGCATGCCAGCGCCTCCTCTGCAGGGCAGGACAGGCAGCCTCACCCTCTGTGAAGTGGATGAAACGCCCTCCTCGCCCAGGGCGAGCTTGAGGAAGCGGTGCCAGGGAGTGATTGGAGGCTGGTGAGGCAGGGCTGGGAGCTGAGACGACAGGTGAGGACGAAAATCTAGGCAGTGCCGGGTCCGCCCAGACCTGCTCTCTGCCCAAGGCGCCCACCCTTTCTACCTGCCTGTTATGGTTTGAAAGGTGCCTCCTCAAAAGACACGGTGGCGGTCAACCAGTGCTCGGAATGTGACCTTACTTGGAGACAGGGCTGCTACGGAGTTAATCAAGTAAAAATGCGGCCCTAGGGTGGACCCTAGTATGACTGGTATCCTTCTAGAAAGGGGAAATGTGGAACAGAGGCAGACTTGCACCCAGAGAGAACGCCATGCGAACATGAAGCAGAGACCAGGGCATGCGTCTACAAGCCAAGGAATACCACCCATGGCGGCAGACCAGAAGCCAGGAAAGCACCTGACCAGTGTCTTCCACACAGGCCTCAGAACAAGCCATCTACCGACACCTTGATCTCAGACTTAGCCTTCAGAACTGCGAGAAAAATACACGTCTGTTGTTCAGGCCACCCGGTTGTGGTAGTTTGTTATGGCGGCCCCAGCACACGAGTACATTGCTTTCCTGTGGCTTTTGTGTCTGGGAGTGATTGTCCTCACGTGTCCAGTTTTCTGATGGGAAGGGACTGAATCAGCAATCTAGTTGTTTCCAAACTTTGATTGAACATTAGCCCATCTGGAAAAGCTTTTTTAAAATGCCATCTAGGCCGGGCTTATGACTCAGCCTGTAATCCCGCGCATTTGGGAGGCTGAGGTGAGTGGATTGCCTGAGCCCACGGGTTCGAGACCCGCCTGGGCAG
>NW_007044710.1:0-10069 GCF_000164805.1 Carlito syrichta | reverse complement strand
AGTCTGGGTGACAGAGTGAGACTCCAACTCAAAAAAAAATAAAAAATAAAAAATAAAAAAAATAAAATGCCATCTAGGTCCAATGAATTCAGAATCTTTGGGGGTGGGTCCAAGGCCTGTGATTCTTATTTTTAAATGATTATTAATTATTTTTAGAGACAGGATCTCACTCTGTTGCCCAGGCTGGAGTGCAGTGGCACGATCACAGCTCACTGCAACCACAAACTCCTGGACACAGGTGATCCTCCTGCCTCGGCCTCCTGAGTATCTTAGACCACATGTTTGCACTGCCATGCCTGGCAACTTTTTTTATTTTGTAGAAATGGGAGCCGGGCTCAGTGGCTCAGCCTGTAATCCCGTGCCTTTGGGAGGCTGAGGTGAGTGGATTGCCTGAGCCCGCGGGTTCAAGACCCACCTGGGCAGCGAGACCTCATCTCTACAATAAATCAAAAAATCAGCCGGGCATGGTAGCACATGCCTGTAGTTCCGGCTACTCAGAAGGCTGAGGCGGAAGGATCACCGGAGCCCAGCGGGCCAAGGCTGCGGTGGCTGGGAGCAGCCACTGCACTCTAGTCTGGGTGACAGAGTGAGATTCCAACTCAAAAAAAAAAAAAAAAAGAAATAGTGGGGTGGAGGGGGCTCATTATGTTGCCCAGGCTGGTCTGGAACTCCAGGCCTCAAGCACTCCTCAGGTCTTGGCCTCCCAAAGTACTGGGGTTGCAGGTGTGAGCCACCATGCCCTGCCAATTGTTAAAAGTCCCCACGTGATTCCAGTGTGCAGCCAAGATTGATAAACCCCAAGTGAATCCACACCTTTGTGTTAGCAGCTGAAGACCATGTATTCTAACTGACTCTTTCACAATGACTACTTGAACAAAGCCTACAGCCAAAAGAGAGTCTTTGGAAGAGGAATGCTTGAGGTGTGAGTGACAGCCCTTTCTGGGAGATGTCTGGGGAAAGTGGACTCCTGCTGCCATCCCTCAGACTTCACTCTGGCTGGTTGGTCCTACTTCTTGCAATGCTTTGGGGCTCAGGAGGAAGAACAGCAGGCCAAGCAGCTCCATTCACTCCTTCCGCCCTCTCCACTACTGTGCCACAGTGGTTCTCGGAACTTGGCTGCATCAGCGTCACCTGGAGGCGGTTGTTAAGACACAGACTGCCAGCCCACCCCCAGTTCTCATCCAGCAGGTCTGAGGTGAGGCCTGAGAGTGTGCGTTTCTAACAGGCTGGAGAAGGTATTGGATACTGGGTGGAAAGTGCTAGAAGGTCCCAAGGCTGCACTTTCAGGGGAAAGAAATTGTTGGGAGCCGGCTGTGGAGGCCTGCCTGAGCGTTAGGGATCCAGGCAGGCTGTGGACCCTGAGACCACTAGGTTGAATTCAGGAGCTGAAGGCCCATTCCCTCTTCCCTTCTTTGCTGTTTGGCATGATCCACTAGCAGGGACTCTGATGATCTAAGCATGACGTTCTGAGAGTACGACAGGCATGGCTTACTTTAGGAGTCCATTGTTCCCGTTTCTCACAGACTGTGGTTTCGGCTTTAAACTTAACATAATTCAAACTCAGGTCACATTTGGGAGCCTTTAATATGGTACAAGCTTCTTTTAAGATTTAATAGTATATTTGTAGAATTAGTATATACATACAAAGTGCTGTTTCAACCTTAATAATACAGATACATATCTAGAGCTACTAGAAACAGCCCAGCACAAGCTTTAGGCTGGGCCACATTCCTAAGGGCCCAGCGTGTACTTTGGACTAGGCTGCTTTCTTTTAAACCAGTTTTTAGCTACAGTTAGTATAGGGTATTTTCTACTTATTAGAAATTGAATTTATTTTATTCATAGAAAGTATTGTAGAATAGGTTACGCTATGTCAGTGAATTATGTCAGTTCAAGCATGATCAAACATGATATTTTGAGGTTTAATAAGAATACACCTAACTTTAGAAATTACATTGTTTCCATCTCTACATTTGCGGTTTTGGCTTTAATACAATTTACAGTTTATACTTGGGTTTTATTATTTAGAAGCTTTATTGCTGATGATCAGGATTAGAAATTAGAAACTTTTATAAAAGTTAAAACAGACTTATAGGATTTTGGAACAGTCATTTTGTTAGGCGATTGTAATCAATTGTTCCCAGAAACAGCCCAGCGTGATCTTTTGACTGAGTCACATTTCTTAGGAATTGGTTTGGGCTGTAATTAAGAGTTTCTATAGTGTAGGTAGAATTAGTGTAAAATAGAGAGGAATTGGGATTTAGATTGGTTATTAGGTGTTGTGTATGCATAGGTTTTAAAAGTTATTGATTATTAGAATATTATGATATTAGAATTGTTGTATTGCTTTTGAAGAATATTAACCAAGCATGAGGAACAGTGAGATAATTTTGGGATTGCCCTTCCTCATGCTTGAGGAAACACCTGGTGGGTGGGGGACACCCCTCCTGCACCTGGTTTTGTGTTCACATGAAAGACTTGCAAGACTGCCTGTGTAAACTTTGGGGATAAATACCCTCTGTAAGTTTCAATAAATGGCTTCTGCTCAATTCACTGAATAGTTGTCTACTTTCTTTCTTTCTCTTTCTTCCTCTTTCTATCTATCCCTCCATCTTTCTTTCTTTTAATATCTATCCCTACTATAGAATCAGCTTCTGCGCTAGGCAGAGGCCAGCTTCTTCCTTTCTCCCCCAGTCTCTCTCTTTCTCTTAATATCTATCCCTCCGAATCGCCAACGCCATCACACCTTTCAAGGGACCTCCTAAATCTCTCTTCGGGGGCTGGCCCCCCGAAAGAAACCATTCTGCAAGACCCGAGAGCAGAGTGGGCATGGAGGAAGCTCTCAGGTCCCGGGCGGGACAGGCCCTCCTCTCCTTCCCCAACACGGCCAACACCACTTCTAGAAGGCAGGGGCCAGCCTGTGACGCGGAACTTCTTGTCTTGGAGAAGGGAAGTCGGGACACCTGGTCACTGCCAGGATGAGGGCCAGTGGGCAGAAAAGAAGGAGACAACTTCTGGTGGGCAGATTGAGGCGGCGTGTGTGGAATGCACACCTTCACAGATCTGGAGTCAGACCGACTTGTGTTTGAAATTCAGCTCAGCCAGTAATGATGGTGACCTGGGGCAAATCACTTGTTTCTGTCACCAGCCTCTGGTGCAGTGGCTATGGAGTAAGGATCGTATAATAGTGCCGAGCTGCCTCCTGCAGCAGAATCAAGTGCACACGACACAATACACGCAAGGAGCTTATCACGGTTTCTAGCGCTTGGTGACTGCTCGATACACACTGGCCATGATTACTATCATTTTGTTGAGACAGACCTCACTATGTTGCTCAGACTGTCTCAAACTCCCAGACTCAAAGCAGTCCTTCCGCCTCCACCTCCCACAGGGCTGGGATTATAGGCTGGCATTATACTCCCAGCCAGTATTAGCTATTAGTAACGACAATCCTTTGAAGACGCACTGAACTTCTTCCCGAGGTAGCGAGCTCCCCATCCGCACTGCAGGCTAGGCATGGAACTGGAACGAGCATTCGTAAACCCATGGTTCTCTTCCGGAAGTGTGGCAAAAGTGTGGGTGACCAGAAGTTCCTCCTTGTGGAATTCCTTCTGGAATCTTTCCACCACACCTTTGCCAGGCACAAACAAGAGCACCCTCGTTGGAAAGCTGGACTCTTTTCTGAAAGTCCACAGGCTATGGAAAAGCCACCGCTGTGGTTCTAAGCAGATGCCAGGGAAGCCAGGCATGACAGCAGCGACTGCCTTGTCCTGTACAACCGTGGGGGTGGAGAGCCGGCCGGGTCTGCCCCCTGAAAAGCTGGGCGGCAGGACTCAGCAGCAGGCCTGGGCCAGTGGCCAGCCTGGGGAACTGGAAGGGGGGTTGAACAGGAAGTCCAGGGGAGAAATGAGGTGGTGTGATTGTCCAACAGTTCTTGTGGGGGACTTCACAGGACACCTGAAGGCACCTGGAAGAAGGGCACAGAGTGACCAAAAGACAATCCAGGCACCCACACGACCGTGCACTGCAGGCTGGAGGAAACGCTCCTCCAGAGAAAGGAACAGGCCCGCTGCTCTTCATACTTTGGGGTTCTGCTTAAACATCACTCTTCTAGGCTTTCTTCCCTAGCACCAGATTAGGGTCCCAGTCCTGTGCCCCCACTGTTCCCTGTCCCCTCTAGAGACACATTTATCAACAGTTATCCACCATCCGCTGCAACACCTCTCGATTTGTGGTTCATCCTCGAGACTGGCTGTCTGCTACGTGAACACAGGGGCTGCCCATCTTGTTCACCATTAAATCCCCAGGGCCTAGCACAGTGCTTGGCTGTGGGCTTCCCATAAACACCAGCTGAGGAATGAATGACTTAGGCAAGTCCTTTACCCTCCCTGAGCCTCGGCTTCACCCCTGTAAAAGGGGGACTGGTGGCACTTCTTTGCAGGATTACTGTGAACACGAGTCAAAAGCAGCTGGTCAGTGCCCGGCATGTGGGAGACGCCGGCTTTTCTTCTCTCCAGTGGGCCTTGGTGATCTTTCGAACGGCACCTCTGCCTGTGTCTCCCCCGGCTCTGCAAGCCCTCTATGATCTGGTCCCAGCTTGCTTTTCCATCCCTGTCTCCTGTGAGTCCTCCTTACCACCAGCTCCAGCTGTGCCACCCAGGGACCACGCCCCGCTGGGGCTTTATTCCTCAACCCCAGCTCGAATCACCTCCTCTTTGCTCGCAGGCTCCTGCCCACTCTTCAAGGCCCATCTTGATGCCCCCTCCTCTGCCAGGCCCCCCAGGCTCCATGGCAGTCCACAGCCCACGTCCCCTCCTGCTAGACGAGTGACCACTTCTCTCCCCAGCTGGATAGGGCAGTAGGCGCCACACTGTGCTTAGGTCTCGATCATCAGGGGACTCATTCAAGCAAGGGCTGTGGAGTTGAACAGCCTGTCTACCTGACATAAAGGAGCACGTTCTGGTTCAAGAATCCCCGAAATTCCATCCCAAGGTGTGTAGGAGGTTTGGTGGATGGGGAGAGAGCGAGGCGTTCTGGTGTTCTGCTTTTTGGCCCTGGCTTCCACAGGGAACATGCTCGGCCCCACAGCGCACCTGGGGCAAGGACCTTAGGTCAGTCAGAAGGGAAACAGAGGAGTTCCTCATAAGGGCCCTTTGCCCAGTGCCGAGGGACCCACATCTCCTCCTCCTCTGGCACTAGTGGAGGGTCCATAGACGAATCTTCCAGCACCTTCCACCCAATATCCAACACCTTCCCCAGTTCCATTCCCTTAGCTGTCAGGCAACGGGCTCGACTGAATACGAGGAAACTGATGAGTTAAAACCCGTTTAGCGAAAGAAGGACCACCCTTCTGCTGGCCCACAAAGAGGGAAGGTGCTTGTGTTCAAGCCTGCGCCGCCAAGAGCTTGCCCTCTCACGGCACACCTGACCGCCTCCCACTCCGCCATCTAGCCTTCTCAAGAAGCTCCCCTCACGCCAAAAGGAGCTGACTGCCTTCCTCAGCACCCCAGGGCATCTGCCATCAAAGCATCTGCTCAGGATCTGACTTCCCTCTGGGCCGTGGTCCCCTCCAGGCTACAGCAGGACCTGCTTGCACCCTGTGCCTGGCATGCTGTCCCAACCACAGCAGGGACTCAGGAACTACTTATTGACACAAACCAAACTTCACAGCAAGTAATTCTGGCCCCCTCCTTATGCCTGGTGGGAGAGTACTTATAAGTCTGTCAGGATAAAACCACAAATAAGACAGGTGAGACTCCACAAGGGTGGGTGTCCTGAGAGCAGCAGGTGTACTGGGTCTGGCCAGCCATTTCCACAGGACCAGGCTAATGAAGGGGGCCTGAAATGCTCTAGTCCAGTCACCCTCTGCCCAGCCACATGCTGAAATCACCGAAGAGCTTAAAAGCAAAACCGGGCCTGGGTCCTGCCCTCAGAGGTGCTGATTTAATTGGTCTGGGTAGGGCATGGCCTCTGTCATTCTTCCAAGCTCCCCCAATGGTTCTAATGTGCAGCCTTGGCTGAGAACTAAGCTCACCACTCTCCTTACCCTGTGCACTCAGAGAAGAGGGGTGACCCCACATGCAGGGCTTATGGGCAGCGCTGGGACTGGAGTTGGTGCCTCAGGCCCTTTCCCTCCACTAGCTGGGGATTCTCTGCAGCAGGGGTCCTCTGGGGTCAGCATGGCACAGGCCTGAGCTGCCTACCAGGGTGCAGCTTAGTGAGGGGTGAGGAGGAAGGGCCAGGGTGCTTCCTCGACCGGCTGGACATGTGGACAGGAGATGTCCTGTGCTTTCTTTACCCTTCAGTGTGCCATTTCCCCTTTGGCCACAGGGCTGACCAGCGTCTTCCCAGCCCAGCAAATCAGCTACAGGAGCAAGTCATTTTCCAACTTTGAACTTGCCAATCCCCCTTCCTTCCATTCTCATTCCTGCTGGATGAATACGTGCTTTCCTACCCCAAGCCCATCTTGAGTGCACGCACAGTGGGGCTCCAGAGTCAGTGGGGGTGACGTGGCAGAAAGGGGGGTTGGTAGCAGTTAAAGGTATTTCCTTTTGAAAGGCAAGCTGCAAGCTTTAAAGACCTGTCAGGCGCCAGGGAGGTTTTGTTTAAGAAAGGCCAAATGGCCAGGGACTGGCCATTTCATGTAAATGCAAAAGAGTAACTAAGTCACAGACTTATCCAAAACCCCTCTTCTGAAGTTGATGGTTCACAACTCTGCAGTTCCTGAAAACCATCTGTTCTTTAAAAGATCTGATTTTTCTGAACACTACCTTGTAAATTCCAAAGGGGGTCGTGTAATCGCTCAACACGACCCCCTCCCTTACCAAAACGAAGGGATAGAACCCCGCTTCTCCCCTTCTGCGGGGCTCGATTTGGAAGCATTAGCCCCTCGAAGCCTGCTGGGCCGGCCAGCATAATAAAGTGCCACTTCCTCTAATAGTCTCAGTGTCACGATCTGTCTGCGAGCGCACGCCAGGGCGACACCACTCCTCTTCTCTTGCCAGGCGCCCGGAGGAATGGTGCACTTTTTTTTTGAGTACCTGCTGTATGCCTGCAAATCTCTTTTGAACATACTTATTCATCTTCCAAGACTCAACCAGCCCTTTTCTGTGAAGCCTTTTCCGACTCCCCAGGTAGGGTGCCTCCAGTGACTGGCACAAGCAAGACACATCCTCTCGAGAAGGCCGCGACCTCAATCCAGGCCGGCAGAGATTGCAGCAAAGCTGCTGATTTGCAGCGTGCGTCCTGGCTTCCGATGTAGTGACATGTTTAAAAAAAAACGAGTTTTACAGCAGGCGAATGTAGCTGTCCTTAAGTCCTGGCAGTAACGGGGAACAGAGTCTCCTGGCCCCAGCCTCCCTCCCGGACCGGCACAGAATGTACTCATGTACTCAGGAAGGCCCTTGGAGATGAGGAGTGAAGACATTTGGCGACTCTGGTTGGCTTCCCCCCTCCCTCAACAGCTCTGGCTTGGTTCTCCTGGCATTTTGAACACCAGCCCCGTGGGAGGAGTGTGTGCAGGGGGTGCCTGTGAACCGGGGAGCTGGCACCTCCTTGGTGAGGCACGCATGTCACTAAGCACCGCACACATGGCCCTGCATGAGGGTTCTGTCTCTCCTCCAAGTGAGGGCTACGAGCTGAAGGCTTGAATGCTCATGGGGGCCTGCCTAAGCAAAAAATCGCAAAATTATACAACGGCATGAACATAGCAGTTGAAAGAAATGCACTTCCATATCAACCTGGATAGAGCTAAAAAATCCAAGCAGCTGAACAAATACAGCATGCCTGTATTTTTCAAAAATGCACTGAAGACCTACTTTCCCCCCAGTGGGCACATCTGTATGTATGCGAAACTATTTTCTACACATCTGAAAGGCCAGTGCAGGGTGACCACACCTCCTGTCTCTGCTTCATCAGGGGCCAGCCCAGAGCTCGCTGGGCGCTTGGCAAACGTGTGCTGCACTGAAGTAGCACTTGTGTGGCCTTGTGGAGGGACGGATCCCGAGGCTCGGCAGGCCCAAGGGAATTCCTCCTACACTGGCTCCCTCACGTCCCACCCCTCCCCAGAACCCACGGCTCCACTCTGGCTGGGGCGGCTCTGGGTCTGTCCGCTCCCTCCTCAGACGCAGTTCGGAGGCGGCTCCTCTATTTTCCCGAGGACTGGACCATGACGGCTCACTGGGCCACCTCCTCCAGCCCTGGCGCCACCCTTTAACAGGGTTTACGCACGCACCGGTGTGTGTCCGAGTGTGGAGCACACGAGTGTGTGCACGTGTGTGTGGGGAGGGAGCTGCTGCTTCTCAGAAACTGGGATTAGAAGGGAGGAAGCAAGCTGACTCAGCCCGAGCCACTAACTAGTCCACCCTGCTGCAGCCTTGCACCATCTGCTTCCAAAGAGGAGGGAATGCTGGGCACCCGTGGGCCTGAGGGCGAGCTCACGGGGAAGAACCTGGCTTGCTGGGGAGGCTGTCAGCATCCCCAGGGGACAAGCCTGGAAGTCCCGTCCTGGTCAGCAAGGTCTGCCCTACCAGGTCACCACAGACTGCGATGGCACTTACTTCTCACAGCTGTGGAGAGGCTGGAAAGCCCAAGGCCAGGGTGCCGGCAGGCTCTGCTTCTGGTGAGGGCCCTCTCCCTGGCTTGCGGACGGCTGCTCTCTTGCTGTGCCCCGCACGGCTGGGAGACGGCTTCCATCTCTCCTCCTCCTCGTACAAGCACGCTAATCCCACCACAGGCCGTCTTCCTGACTTCAGCTCAACAGAATCACCTCCAAAGACCCCCCCTCCAAGTGCCATCACGTTGGAGGTCAGAGCTTCAGCATGTGAAGCGTGAGGGAGACAAACATTTAGTCCCTAACAATGCCACGGACAGAGGAAAGCTTCCAGCGCAGGGTGCTGCGGTTTGTGGGCGCGCTTGACCATCGATTTCAGTGTAAATGATGAACAGGGTTTCCAGACGGAGCTCTTGACAGAGGCTGGAGAGGCAGAGAGTGCAGGCCCACGCGCCATCTTGGGGCTGGCCCCACAGCACAGGCCTCCTTCGGGCTGGCGCACACGCACGCGGCATCTTCCAAGGGCAGGCCCTGGCTGACACTGGGCAGATGCTGTAAACCGGGACTGAGGAAGCATGCTTGCCCTCCCAGGGCTGTGCAGGAGGCAGGTGGGCAATGGCCGACCGCGAACGCTCACCTGGCCTCCAGGTCTGGCACATGCATCCATCCGGCCAGGCACACCCTGCACTCCCTTTGCCCCGTTTCCCCAGCCGCTTCTGTCCACCCGTCTGGTCTGGGTAGCTGAGGCTCCCTCTGGGAGTTTTGCTTTGATTTCTCAAGTCTGGGGTGGGAGCCTCTGGGGCTCCTGGAACTTGGCACCTATTGCCTCTCTAGGCCTGTCTTTCCAAGGCTAGCACTCTTGTTAGCTCGTCTGCTTCCCCGAGACCCTAAGCTTCCTGAGTACAGGACTGTAAGCCGCTGCATCCCAGGGACCCACCGTAGCCTGCTTCCTGCAGGGAGAGGGTGCAATCTGAGTGAGTGAATGAATGAATTATACACGGCGGCCAATGGCTGGCCCTTAGCACGGGGCATCCGAACAGCTGTGTAAGAATGGTCATGGGAACCAGGTACCGAGGACTGAAAAGAACTAGAGAAGGCCGCTGCAAAGACAGTCACCAGAGATGAACCACCGGCCGGTTTCTGACCCACAGCCCCCTGGGGGAACATGCCTCAGTCTTGCTGGTTTCTGAGACTTGGAAGCATCGTGCTGGGTTCTAGCCAGAGAGGGGTAAAGGTGGGACCGAGGCAGCGCGGTTTGAATCTTAGCTCACGCGGGCTGACCGGCCACCTTGCGCAAGCAACATAACTTCCCTGTGCCTCGGCTCCTCACACGGGAAAGCGGCCTCAGGGCAGCGCTTATCTCACAGGGCCTGCCAGACGGAGCCTTGCAGTCGGGGGGACCAAACACACGAGGGCCAGGAGTGCTAGCTCTAGCTGGAGTCCTCCCCCTCCAGTGGCCCTGCTCCGGCCACCCTCCGCCTGGGACGAGCGGGGAAGACAGGGCTGCCGGCGGAGGCG
>NW_007044709.1:0-6377 GCF_000164805.1 Carlito syrichta | reverse complement strand
GGCCTTGCGTGGGACTGAAGTTCCGGGCCTGCCCCCAGCGCGGTTGTTGTGGGCTGGGGGATGGGGTAGCGAAGTGATAGCCTTTTTGGGGAACTCACGTTCAGAGAATCTCACAAGTTCACCTATGCCGTCGCCATCTTGCCCCGTCTCTCCTCCATCAAACATTTTTAAAGTTGATTTATTTCTTTGTGGCGAAATGTCTCCTATCATTTGGTGATTGACCATTCACAGTGCTGTAGTCACAATAGATAATTAATGGATCACCTGGAGAATGTTGTGCAAAGTGTAATCAGCCAGGCACAGAAAAACAAATACAGTATGTTCTCATATATGGAATCTAAAACAATTGAACTCATGGAAACAGAGAGTGGAATAGTAGTTACCAAAGGCTATGGAGCGAGGGATATGGGAAGGTGTTGCTCCAAGGGTACAATGTTTCAGTTAAACAGGAGAAATAAAAGATTAGTATTAGAAGTAAAAAAAAAAATCAATTAAATATAGCATACATTTGTTGAGCACTTGCAATGATCAAAGGATTTATTATGATTATTATGATTTTTAGAAATGGAGTCTCTCTGTGTTCCCCAGGCTGGTCTTAAGCAATCTTCCCACCTCAGCCTCCCAAAGTATTGGAATTACAGGCTTCAGCCACCTTGCCTGGCATGGTCAAGGGATTTTGTTGATTAAAATAAGAAAGAGATTGGCAGTAGCAGAACACTGGGTGGGGGTGGGGGGCACAAGACATCAGTAAGGGTACCTGATTTCAAACCAGGCGAAGTGGGGACCAAAGTGAAGCCCAAACATTACCTGTATGATAACCACTTGTCTACCTAATCCTGCGTTGTACCATACATTTTTAAAATAAAATAAAATTTAAAAAATATAACTAAAAAAAATTAGAAAATGAAAAAAATAAAGTAAAAGATAAAGGATAACAGTCAGGGCATGGTGGCTCACACTTGAATTTCTAACACTTTGGGAGACTGAGGCGAGAGGATTGATTGAGCCCAGGAACTGATACCAGCTTAGGTAACATAGTGACACCTGTCTCTACAAAAAAATTTTAAAATTAACTGGGTATGGTGTCGCATTCCCAGTGGTTCTAGCTACTCAGGAGGCTGAGGCAGGAGGATTGCCTGAGACCAATAGGGTGAGGCTGTGGTGAGCCGAGATTGAGCCACTACACTCTGTCCTGGGCAACAGAGTGAAACAAACCATGACAAAAAATAATAACAATAACAATAACAATAAAATAAAATACAAGATAAAAGGATAAGGCAAAAAGAAAGGTAATTAGGAACTAAATGTTCACTGATGGTCTTCAGGGGTTATGAACTCCCTGAAATTAAGTGAAAAACTCTGTGCACTTGTCTTTGTATGTTTTTCTTGGTCTTTAATTTGCACCAGATTCTCAAACTTTACAGGTGAACCTGAAAAGATTAAAAGACCAAGGATCTAGTTGCTCATAGAACTGACCAATTGATAATATGCCACGGCTTATAACTATGTGTAAAGATGCAAAGGGCAGCTTCCAAAAGCGTGTGCTAGGCCCTTTGTCCTAAGTCAGCCATAGGTCATTGGTGGTTTTGGTTTACATTCCTCTATTTTCCTAATGTGAAAAGGGAAGGGAATTCAAGAGTTGCACTTGGAACAAGCTGTGCTTTGACTCTTTTGAGTTTGATTGAACAACACTAAAAAGATAAGCGCACCCACTGTGACTATTAGCATGTGATAAGTACTAAGCACATGTTTGCTAATGAGAGAAAAGAAAGCAGAAAGACAAGAAGGAGAGACCTACAAAATGCCCCCTGCCTGAGCAAAATGTGCACAGGAATTGGGGAGCTTGGTTTTGTGTCCTCCAGGAATCTGGAGTGACCTGATAGCCATTATAATAAAATATACTAATATAAAATGCATCAGTTTTTGGGAACTTAACTTTGACAAATGTCCAAAACTGATCAGATACAAAAGTTAAAGTTAAGAAAGTGGAGATGAACCACCTCACATTGCTTTTCTTTAAACGTTTGGGAGACTATATAACTTCCTTGAAAAAAATGAAAGAAAAAACGCCACAGAATATTCTCCTTGTACCAGCTGGGGGCAATCCAGTACTACAAATGTGAGAGCGAAGAAAAAGTGCACCAAAAGATCATTTCTAATGTTGCTACTACTGTGAACCCATGTCTTTTCTTCTCAGATTAATAGATCTCAGCCCTCTGAAAGCAGTAGCAACAGAGCAGTGCTGAGATAGCCAGTTGAAAATACCCTGTTTCCTTTGTAATGGCAAGTGCCCTTTACCAGTTAATACTTGGGTCAGGTAACAACTGAACTTCATTCTTCCAGCTGTGGAAGCTGACATTCACCTGACTCAGTGATTACAAGTTTGGTGCTTCCCTGGCAGGGGTGTCCTCTGTTAGCAGATGCAAAAGACCCTTGCCTAAGCCCATATGTCTAGGGATAAGACCTAAGCAGTTGTGTACTTTTTAGAATTCCATGAAAATGCTCACAACATTACTCAGATTATGTTGTTTGTAACCAAGCCCACAGACTTCTGGCATTGTTCTGAATAAAATTGTGAAGATATCATTCATGTCCTAACAACAACAACAACAAAAGATTACTTGGTATTACTAGCTTTTATTGATTTTTTTTTCTTTAGATTCCATACTATATTCCCCGAGGATGCAAAGTAGTACTTGATAAGTTCCCTTTATTTGTAGAGTATATCTCTTAGGGGGACAAAATTGGACAAACTTGAAATAGATAATACAGGATTGTACATGGTAAAATAAATTGTTGTGGGTCTGAAAAGGAGATACTTGGATAGGCTGCAGTTGTCAGGAAAACTTTCACAGAAAAATGGTTTGACATTTTTGCTTTATCCTGTCTTATCATCTGAGTGTTGTACAATGCTGTCCAGGGACGTCATCAACATTTAGTAATATCTGTTCTAGTCTGCCTCTTGAATGAAAGAAAGCCAGGTATTTGGGGCGATGTTTTTTCTTATAGGGGTTGTCATTTTTATTCTTATGGGAAATTATATCGTGGAAATTGTTTTTAAAAAGCTGTATGTGAAATTTTAATGCAAAACCAATAATTTATTAATATTATTACTTCTTGAGAGTTTTACTTTCTACATTGGCAGTGAATAAAAAACTCAATTGTGAACTGCTGTTTTATTTCACCAGCATTTTGGCTGCTTTTATACCTGAGTTTCATTTTCATTTTGTCATTTATGCTATCCCATATAAATGCAATCATTGTATCTGTAGCTGTCTAAATATCTGCTGGCTGAGAGTTACAGAGAAGAATAAAAGTAATAACAGAGATACATTGGTGATTCTAAAAACTGAAGTCGAAAAGATTAGAAAGTAATCTTCCTGAGAGATGAAAAGAAATGTGGATTCAAACACAAACTTCTATTTTTTGACAACTCAGTATAAGAACTATTTTAAGTGAAATACATATAAGATGTATTATCCTTTTTCTTGAAAACTGTTGATATCTTAATTAGGGAATTTGATCGAGGTTCTTGTACAGATAAAGAAACCCCTTAAATTTTCGTTTTTATCACTAGTGTATTTTGTGTACAAGTATAACATTTATGTTAGATAATAATGATTTCAATGATCTCCTGGTAGAGACACTATGTCAACTGACTGGTGAATGTTAGGACAATTTCACACCACACATCTTTATCTATACAATAGAAACCAAGATCTCAGATGAAGAGGGACTAAAAGAAGGCAACTAACTTTTTCAAAGTTCTCTTAGCTTGGCCCAACCTTTTTTCTTGACTTCATATCTCATTTCTCCTCTTCCATCTTGCCTGACTACATGTTGTACTGCTTGGATTTTCTGCTTCTTTTTCTTTGTTATTGATATTACATGGGACTGAAATGTTCTTTAACCTCTTGAACATCTCAACTGCTGTTCATAGCCTTCCCATCTTTGCCTCAGACAACATTTTCTCCTTAAAGCTGTCTTTGATCCAAAGCTGGGCATTGTCTCTTTATCTTCTAAATCTCATACTATTTTGTCTCTGTATTTTTTATGGCTATTAAAATACTCACTTGTATGGCAATTAATACAAGACTTCATGTCCTATACTTAAATTGTAATTCTGCAATGACAGAGACCACATTTTAGTCCATGTAACTGTTTCATGAACTTCACATAGTGTTTTACAGATAAGGTACTAAAGTGTTTGTTAAGTGGTCAAATGGGATTGAGTCAGTAAGTTATACTTAAAATGAAGGTGCCTTTTCTTTCACCAACTTGGTGACTGTCTAACACATACACATTCCACTAGAGATAAGTGGGATGAAAGGTAATGGGTAGATGTAGGTGTGGGTACAATGAGTGGATGGAAGAGTGTGTGGAAGGAAAGTAGGATTGTTGCTTGAATGGATGGATAGATGGATGGATGTGTGCTCTGAATCTGAGCTTCAAATTAGCATTTTGATTATGTAATTTAATGACACTAATTTTTCTCTTCTCAGCCCTATTGCTCACTACATCTTCACCTAAAGGTCTCTGAGAATCCTTACACATCAGGGATCATTGCCAGCAAAGACACAGCTCCAAGCATCATAGTTGCATCAGGTAAGAAGCTTACCAGGTTTGCTTGCAGTTGTAAATAGAGTTTATTTTAAGCAGTTAGATATCTGTGCCTGGAACTTAATAAGCAAGCTAAAAGTATTTTTTGAAAACCACCTAAACAGTTAGACCTGAAGCAACACAGACAAAATGTCTGCAGTCAAAATGCTTTTCAGGAAATGCAGACTGCCAACATAATCCATTATTAGCTTTTACAGAAAGTTCTTTTTACTAATGGTGATGTTATCTTTCTAGGTAATATAGGTTCTGAATTGTCAGACAGTGACATCAGCATGTTTGTCTCTTCAGATGCAGGGAATACTTGGAGACAGGTAAGAAAACACCCTGGGTCAAGTCACAGAAGTTTAAATGACAAAAAAAAAATGTCCAACAGATTCAGTTCTAAGAACTTGTTCAGCAGTGCTACACATATATCCTAAGGCTTGCTAATATGTTTGTTTCCCTTTTTTTATGAAAGTCTTAAACAAATCTTTCAATTTAGAAAATTTATGCAATTTTATTTTTAATCATTTAATAAACATGTGCTTTATTCAGAGCCTGTATGTGAGAGCGTTTTTATGACACATGAAACCAAATTAAGTCTGAATGAATTTTTTCCATAAAAGAAAACCAGAATTCCTAAGGGTTTATTGTATACGGAACATGAAGCCTTAAGGGTAGATTGCACACCTAACACAGAGTTGCTTCCATAAATTCCCCTTGCCTTGAAGTCAGAATAGAGAGGAAAGTAGTGATATAGAAATAGCAATTACCCAGGTGGTGTTCAGAGATGTTTAAATCTCATGTGCGAAAGAGAGTAAAACCATCAAAATGCATGTGTTAGAGAAAGTAGAAATGGAATCACTTAAGCCAATGTGTTTAGCTTAAATGAGTCCTGCCTTTCTTCTGAATGAAAATTAGATACCCATGGCTTATAAAACAGGCATTTAATGAGGTTTAGCAATCATAACAAGATATGTACCTAATGCATGGTTGTTACACTTCAATAAATATGTTTTAACCACCCACTGACATTTAATTATCATACAATAACTAGCATTGTAAATTGAAATCTAGTGCACAGGTAATCACACATAGCAAAGATAGTGCTCTGCTTTAAATTTTAGAGATGTCCACATTATGATCCAATTGCTATTTCCTAGCTTCAAACCCTTTGTAGATTCTCATATTTAAAGAGAGGGAAGAAATATGCTTCAGAAACTACTGAATAATTGACCTTGGAGGTATGTAGAAATTTGCACTGTTTTAAGTAAACTTGCTCTGGAGAATAGTTAGAGAGCCAGGATCCCATTTTCTTCCTTCCAACAACCAAACAAGGTAAAGAAGTTTCTTTTTTTTTTTTTTGAGTTGGAGTCTCACTCGGTTGCCCAGACTGGAGTACAGTGGCCGCTCCTGGTCACCGCAGCCTCGCCTGCTGGGCTCCGGCTATCCTTCCGCCTCAGTCTTCCAAGTAGCCGGAATCACAGGCATATGCTACCACGCCCAGATGATTTTTTGATTTAATGTAGAGATGAGGTCTCACTGCCCAGGCAGGTCTTGAACCCGCGGGCTCAGGCATCCACTCACCTCAGCCTCCCAAAGGTGCGGGATTACAGGCTGAGCCACCAAGCCCTGCTTCTTTTTTTTTTTTTAACATATTTTTTATTTTAAAATTATGGGGTACAGTTAAGGGTTAGGTATACAAATATGCATTGTGCAGGTACCCTTGTTGATGAAGTGTGCCCCCCCGTCCCCAAACAGACATAGACTACCATTAA
>NW_007044708.1:123735-234851 GCF_000164805.1 Carlito syrichta | reverse complement strand
GGCTTTTATTTTGGTGATCTGGATTCTTCTGCTGAAGTTAGGATTTTGGTGGTCTTGCTTATCCAGCTTCATTAGGTAATTTGTTAGTCTGTTAACTTGTGATCCTTCCATTTTCTTCATGTGTATTCATAGATATATTAATTCCTCTCTTATTACTGATTTCATGGCATCCCAGAGGTTTTGGTAAGATATTTCTTCAGTTTCATTTGTTTCCAGGTATCTTTTAATCTCTGTTTTGATTTCTGTGTTGACTCAGGAGTTGTTTAGCATCATGGTGTTTAGTGTTCATGTCTTTGTGGGTTTTTGAGGAACTTTGTTGATGTTGATATTTCTTTTTATTCCACTGTGGTCTGAGAAGGTTTATGGCAGAATTTCAATCTTATGGAATGTGTTCTTGCTTGATTTATTGCCAAGCATGTGGTCAATCTTAGAGTTTGTTCCATGTGATAATGAGTAGAATGTATAATCTGTGGCTGTTGGGTGGAGTGTTCTGTTGGTATCAATTAAGTTCGTTTGGTCAAGCGTCACATTGAGGTTCTGGACATCCTTGTTGACTTTTTGTTTTGATGATCCGTCTAGGATTGTTTGTGGGGTATTTAAGTCCCCAGCTATTATAGTGTTAGAGTCAATATCTTTTTTTCCTAGAAGCCGCTTTATGAAAGTTGGTGCTCCTATGTTGGGTGCACATATGTTTAGAATGGATAGTTCTTGTTGATGGATTTATCTTTTTTATCATTATGTAGTGATCTTCCATATCTTTTTAAATTTTTGATAGGTTAAAGGATATTTTGTCTGATATCAATATCATGACTCTTGCTTTCTTTTGTGTTCCATTTGCCTCAAATTTTGTTTCCCGTTCTCTTACTTAGTCTGTAAGTGCCTTTCTGGTGAGATGAGTCTTTTGGAGATAACGTATTGTAGCTTCATTATATTTTATCTATTTGTCATTCTATATCTTTTCAGTAGTGCATTTAGTCCATTCACATTCAGGCTAATTATTGAGATGTGAGAATTTATCCTGCCATGAGGTTCTTAAAGAGTTTGTTGTTATGGCTGCTATTTGCTCATCTGTTTGTTGTCTTTCTTTGGATTTTGGGGTTGATTCATGTGTGTTTTCAATCTTTTTCCTGCATTCTTGGGAAGAGTATTGTTGTTCTTTTTTTCTTTCTTCTGTGTTTAATACTTTCTTAGATGTTTCTTGTAGAGCTGGTCTAAAGGCAGCATAAACTCTTAGGGGTTGAATGTCTGGGAAGGATTTTAGTTCTCCATCACTGATGAAACTTAGCTTTGCTGGGTAGGTAACTCTTGGGTGAAACTGTTTATCTTTGAAAATTTTGAAGATTGGACTCCAAGCTTTCCTAGCCTGGAGTGTTTCTATGGATAAGTTGGCTACTATTCTAATTGGTCTTCCCTGGTAGGTAGTCTGACCTTTCTCTCTTGCTGCCTTTAGGATTTTTTCTTTTATACCTACTTTGTGCAGGCAAATTACTATGTGTCTGGGAGTTGGTCTTCTTGTTTGTTGTCTTGCAGGGGTTCTCTGAATCTCTTGTGCTTGAAGGGTTGTTTAACTTATGAGATGAGGGAAGTTTTCTTGGATAATTTCATAGAAAGTGTGTTCCAAGATGGTCTTTGTCTCTCTATCTGCCTCAGAGATTTTAATTAATCTTAGTTTTGGTCTCTTGAAATGATCGCTCATCTCTTGGAAGTTTTGTTCTGTCTTTTAAAGCTTCTTTCTATGTTTTAAGTTCAATATTTTGGTCCTCAAGTGCTGAGATTCTTTCTACTGCTTGGTTAATTCTGCTTTCCATGTTTATCAGTTTGTTGTTTATTTCATTCTCTGTATTCTTTTTGCTATTATCTCAACTATCACCTCCTTCATTCTTTCTTCTTGCCTCTCCTCATTTCTATTTGTTCTCTCTATTACTATCTTTATATTGGGTTTGTGGTTTGGTTTGGGATGAGTCACTTTGGGGGCTCTTCATTGTTTGAGTTCCAGAGTCTGTATTCTCAGTGGCTAACCTCCCAGAGTCTGTGTGAGACTCATATTCTTCCGTTGGTTTTTCTTCATTTGTGTAGGTTTTCTTCCCCCCTCCCTTTTTTAAAAATTCTGTTGTTCTCTTTTTAATTCTATTGTTCAATGATGGGGGATAGTTTTTATTTCTGTTTGCTCAATCCCCTATTCTTCCTTATGTAGATACTCTGGTTTTGTTCAATTCTGAAGATGGACTAGGGTTGGGGCCTGTGCTTTTGCAATTTTGAGATTTTATTGATGGAAGAGCTGTGGTTCAGAAGCTATCTGTAGATCCCAGTATCCACTGACAGGTATGTGGGCCCCCTAGAATACACTTCCCACTGCCTTACAATCTGTCCATGCAGTGGGAATGTCTGTTTGACCCCTGAAAGCAAAATGAGATAAGAAAAGGGAAAAGAAGGGAAAAAGAAAAGAGAAAAATGAAAGGGAGGTTGAGAGAGAGAAGAAGAGGGAAAATAGACAGGCATACCAACTAATGAATAAACAGAGAGACAAAGACAGAAAAAATAAAAGACAAAAACATACAATCATACAAACAAAAACCCCCTGTAAGTGTACTTTCCCTCAAAAATACCCATACATAAACAGAAAATCTAAAAAAAAAATTAAAATAACAGAAACAAAGCAAGTACAAAAATGTAAACAAAAACAGAAAGAGAGGAAAAATAAAGGTAAAACAAAAACAAACAAACAAACAAAGTCACTCTCTAGCAGTTTCTGTGAGTCCAGGTTCCTTTCAGGCCTCTGCCTTAGGGAGTGGCTCTGGTCTCCAGCTCCTCCCCTCCACTCTCAGTGCAGGCTTATAGGGCTGCTCTCATTGTGGGTCAGATGCCAAACTTACTACTGTGGGAGGAGGCTGGATCAGATATGGACCCACCCTGCTTGCTGTTGCTGCTCTCAAGTCTCCCACTCAGATCTAACGTGTCTGTGCCTATTCCAGTGTGGGGGAGGGGCATCTGTCTCTGAGTCTGATGAGATCATAGCTTCTAGGTCCCAAGATGAAGGTTGGGTGGAAGTGGGTGGGGCAATGCAAGTCTCTGCCAGGTTTGGACAGAGAAGATGGTGCCTGTTGGCATCCCATCACTGATGCTGAAGTTTTATTCCAATTTTCACTACCTGCCTTCTTGTGCCAGGTCTGCCGCACAGGTGATGGCCTGAGCTGGTGCCAGTGCTGCAAGGCAGCTGTTCTCTGCTGCCTCCTCTCATGAGAACCCCGAGAATAGCTAATGATCCTGTGCACCCAGGTCTCCAATCTCAAGGTGGTGGGGGATTGCAGTCACCTCCAGAGGAGAGCCCCAGCCGGGTGCATGAACCCTAGACTCCCCTCAGATGAACTGGCACACACCCACTCATGCAGAGAGTCTTTATGGACACTCGCTTTTGCAGAGACTCTCCCAGTCTGACCTGTTCTGTCACCATCTTGTCCAGAAGATGCACAATTTTTAATAAATAAATCCTGAGGTCTTTTGGGTCTCCCCTCATATGTATTTGATGGCTGTGCAACAATTTACTTAACTCATCTTCTATCAGTTGGTATTCAAATTGGCTCATATCATTCACTATCCTAATCAGTGCTGTAAAAGTGATCTTTGAAAGTATAGCTTTGGATGTTTACAAAACCGTTATTTTGAATACAATAGAGAATTAGGATATCCACATTTTAAGGCTTTTGATCAAATGTGGCTATACTGTGAAGTTAATGAAGCTTAACCTTCAGGGTCCCTCATTTGCAAAGTTTCCTTTCAAGTTCTTGTGACAATTTTTTAAATTTATAATTGTATATCCCCTAGCAGTGACTGAGAGAGGTCACTTCTCTCAATCTTTGCCCCATGTGGTATCATTACTTGAAGTAATCATGCAGGGCCAATTGTTGCTTTTCATATAATCTTCCATTGGTTTGATAAATTCTACTGGTTGCTCTTCCCTGTGTTTTTTGTCCAACAAGTTATTTGTTAATGAGAAGAAAAGATGGTTTTGCCCAGGGGGGTAAAGTGTGCCTTGTAAAGGACTTATGGTGACACTTGATATCAGTCTTTTCATAATAACAAAGAATGCCATCCATTTCAATTCCAAGTCAAGAAGAAACAGTACATATATTTTTGTCATTATGTCACAAGGAAATGACAGTGATCAGAGGTATATGTGTGACAATGTAAAGAGCAAAACTTTTTAAAATGCAATTTTTTTGGAATTCAAGTGCTCTAAGCTTGATTTAAAATGAAAGTTAAGGTCAAACTACCATGCCATCTGCTTGTGTTGCAGCTTTATGTCTTTACCCATAAATTTTCACTATAAAATTTTTCTTCTCAGGCAGAGAAAAAGCTGAGAAAAGAAAAAGTGTCTTCAGCCAGTTTTTTGCTGAGAGGTGTGATAATACAGTATAAATATATCTGGTTTCCTGGTTTAAATCATTAAAATATTTATTTAATCTCAGTAATCTGAGTAACCACAAATGACTGATAGAATTTCACTCTGCCCCATTTTAAGCAGATACTCTAGCTACTCTTGTACTTAAAATTTGGAGAAGTAATCATTTAAATTTTAGAAGCTCTATTAATAAAAAGTGTAGACATCATTAAATGGAACATTAATTCAAAGGCTACTTCATTTAATGTATTTCAATTATTGTCCCTTTCTCATACTTATCAAAACTTTTATTTCTCAGTTGGTGGCTTTTTTTTTTCTTTTAAATAAACTTTTCCCCTTGATGAATTTATATACATCCTCCTTTAACATAACAGCTTGTTAGTCATTTGTTCAAGAAGTAAAAACACTTTCATGAATACAAGTTACTCATTTTTTGATGTAGGGTTTGGCTTTGACCATAACTTCAGGTAATCATTGCAGACTACAGATGTTAGGGGGTGCCATACATCAGACTGAACAAACTCATGCCAAAGTGAAGACATTTGGAAACAGCACTTCTGAGAACAGGTTTTATGACACCCAGAGAGAAGCCTTCTTTTCTTGTGATACCTAACCTAAAATTTTTTGAGTACAGACATCATCAGCTGATAAGCTTTGCAGAAATGTCATCCAGTATATTAAGAGAAGCGATTTCTTTTCAAAACAAAGACCAAAGGATAAAGCAACTCAAATCAGGAATGATGTAAATAAGATCGTAAATTTTCATGGGGCCTCTTCTGAGTGTGTGTGTGCGTGTGTGTGTGTGTGTGTGTGTGTGTGTGTGTGTGTGTGTGCTGAGAATTTCACAAATTCTGCTGACTTTCTGGATCAAGTGGAAACAGAAATACTATTTTCCATTTTGGCAGCAAAATCCACCGGACGGATATTTCTACTGAACAGGCACTTCTCTAGGTTTGGGATAGCTTTGAAAATAACTACAAATATCCTAAATCACATCATTCCCTTCCAGCATAATAATTTTTTAATTCCTGAAAATGTTGCATGTTCAATTTCCTCCAAATCCGATGGGTTATTGACTATTTTTAAATGATGTTATTATGAAATATTTCAAACATTATGATAAGAATAAATAAAATTAAAAAGAATACCTATGTATTTATCAGTCAACATTATTGTTACTTTATTTTTTCATTAAGTAATTATACAAACTATAATTGAGTCCCTTCTGTGAATTCCTCTTTGAGTCATGTATGGTTTTTTACCACTTTAATAAGTATTTTATATTCATAAGAATTATGAGCTATCATTCTGATATTTTAAAACATTATATATATATATGCAAGGTATATTGTACTTCTATTTTTGCAACTTGTCTAGATTCTACAGTGTTTAACGATTATATCACAATCTATTCATTCTTCTATTGGTGGGCAAATAGGTTTCTAATATTTTGCTCTTACAGGTGTGTGTGAGTAGAGAGGAGATGGAACTGCTCAATGGACAGGTATGAGCATCTTCAACTAGAGAAATATTGCTAAATTGGACATATGGCTGATCAGTGAAGTTGCTCCAATTCCTCCCTCTTATTTCCTAAAGAATCCATAGTTTCTATTGAAAAATTCACTCTTAGTTTTATTATTTCTCCTTTGTAAGTACCATGTGTTTTGTTTTTTTGTTTGTTTCTTTTCTGGATACTTTGAAGATTTTCTCTTTTCCTTTAGTTTTCAGCAATTTTATGATAATAGGTCCCAGACTGGTTGTTTTAATTTATCCAGTAGAGAAATCACTGAGCTTATAGAATCAGTGAGTTCAGGTTTTTCACCGGTTTTGAAAAATTCTTTGTCATTATCTCTTCAGCTATTGTTTCTGATGCATTCCCTTTTATCCCTTTAATACTACAAATAAATGTATGGTTGGACTGTGTCCCTCATGTCTCCCATATTCATTTTTAATTAGGGTTAAGGTTACAGTTAGGGCTAGGGTTAGGGTTTTCTTTTTTTCTTGATGCTTCAGTTTAGATATTTTTTTACTGACTCATCTTCTCTATATTACAGCTATTTAAAATTTTTATTTGCTAACTCCAATATCTAGGCTATCTATGGATCTGCTTCCATTGTGTGTTCATATTTTTGTTAGTGGTCACATTTTCATTCCACATCATATGTCTGGTACTTTTCAAATGCGTGCTAGACATTTTCTGAAAAGAAACCTAGGGGATACAAGTGGTATTTTCCTCTGGAGAGTTTTCCCCTCTCTTCTATTTGGAAGAAAATGGTAGAACCCTATCACCTCAGTCAAAGTGAGCTTAGCACTAGATTGTACTCTTAAAATTTGTGCTTAAAGCTTGATTCTCCTCTGCTTCTTCCCTGTTCTAAACTATGGCCCTTCTATGCTTACATGTGAACCTGACTTTTCAGACCTAAATAATAGCAAAATATTCAGTGCTGCTCTTTAGGAGTTTTTTTGTTTTGTTTTGTTTTTTAAAGCAGGATTTATTGAGAGGACAGAATAGTTCCCACAATGGGAGGGGACCCAGAGGGGTTGCCTGCTCTTTAGGAGTTTTGAACTTAGTTCTTTATCATTCCATCTCCAAAGACTGAAAAATTTGAGAAATGTTTTGAAATGGAAAATGGTTGTATATTTAAGAAAATATCCCTTTTCCCAATTTGTCTTGTAATCACTTCAATATTACTAGAACTTTTACCCTGAGTTTAGGAGCCATTTGTCTAGTCACCTAGCTTTCCATGCACACCTCAGGACTCACTGTCTTGTAAGGTAAACAAATTGCATTCTGACCTCTTCAAATTTTCAGTCCATCAGCCAGGATCATGCACCCACCTATTCTGACTCTAATAGCACCAAATTGTTTATAGTCCCCTCATCTGGGTGATCCCTCTTCTTACTGGACATTCCATGTTCATTTCAGCTCATTTCCCTATTTACTCTGCACATACTTTTCTCCAATCTTCTGTTGCTGCTAAACTATACTGTACTTCATACATGCAGGTATCATCTCATTATGAAGGCTTCCAAATGAAGCAGGGAACCACTCTTCTCTGTCCACTTCCACATATGCTCAATTTTTATTACATCAACCTATGAAAGTCCTACTTGAAAACCGGCACTAAATACTCCACAATCTGAAGCTAGGCCCAACAACATGTACCCAAGACTTTCCAGCAGTTGTCTGATAGTCCCTACCACAATCGATGACTTCACCTGCTATTCCTAGTTCATAAAAACTGATTACCAGAGAAAAGAAGGGAGTCAAATTCAGATGCTAAATACTTTCTTCAACAGTCCAATCCCTTCCAGTGTTCCTCTTCCCAAGGACTTCCTCGCATACCCCCATTCAAGTGAGAAAGAAGATTTTGAGACATCCACTCACAGAGAAGGAATATCTGAAATGAGGGAGAGACTGGGATTTCTTGCCCTAATTAGATATAGCTTAGGCAATGGATATGAAGATTTGTTTTTGTCTAAAAGACAAGAAATTTGGAGAAATTAGGCACGATCATTTAATCCTCACAATTTGAGCCACTTTGCTATTAAATCACCCAAGAGAGCTGGCAGCTGAAGGATGTAGGGTGGGCCAACAGGAGTAGATGCTGAGGGGCAAGGGAGAGGGTTGAACCTGAATCTGACTCTAGGGTCAGCTTGCTGCTTCCAAGTGTTCACCTCTCCTCCTTGCTAGCTGTGTGAACTTGGCAAAATGCTTAATTTTTTTAGTCTTAATTTTCCCATCTGTAGAAGAGGATAGTCTAAATACTGGCTTTATAGGACTTTAATGAAGCTTACACAAAATAGTGGTTTTTTTAAATGTGCTTAATATAGCACTTAGCATGAGGCAAAAGCATATTTGATGGTAGGAAATATAATCAATGATTTATGCTCTCTGCTTCTTAAACTTCACTCCAGATCTTTACTGGAGTTGTATTCCTTCTTTCCTTCCCCCTCACCCCTGGCATGCTTAATTCAACCAGTGACCAGTTTAATTTCATGGTCTCAATCTTTCTCACCCTATTACTATATCATACTGTAATTTAATTAGCTATGCCTGCCTGTACTCACATATTATTAAGTAACTGAGTTTTATAATGCAAACATTCTTATCTCACTTCCTAAAATACCCTGAATCCTGTGATAAGATACTGTGGAAACTTGCAAAAGCCAGACGTATAGCAAATCCCAGTGTTCGTATTGTAAAGAAAATACTCATACTCTTAAAGTGTCTAAGATGCAAAACTTCTAAGACACAGCACATAAATATATTGAGAAACTGAATAGACAAATGGAAAATGACCAGACTGCATATAATAATAGAATTCTGGCCCACAATCTGCAGTAATCATCCCAGAAAATCAGAATGTTCTGTATAAGTCAGACTTGTAGGAAGCCAGACTGCTGTCTCCAGTTACAATCCAGGAAGCCAAACAATAACCCCTGTAGCCCTCAGTCCCAAATGGCCAGGACTTGATTAATAACTGTCAACTTCCCTAATTTTTGTTCCTGCTTCCAGCTTACAATCAACCAAGGAAAACCAAATGTGCACCCCTAACCAATCAGATGGATGCCCCACTTTTTGTTAGCCATACAGCTTCATCATGCCAACAGCTCGCAGTTGGGGCACACCTGAAACTCCTCTTTTTTTTCCTACTTTGAAGCTGCCCCCTTCCTGGAGTCTCTGACAAATACAAATGGCAGTGGCTAACTCCCTTGCTGCACCAAGGTTTGAATAGTCTGCTCTTTCTCATTTGGTTGATCTGTGTTTATTTCCACAATATTTAAGTACAAAATCTTGTTTTGATTTGATCTCAATGAAATTTGGTCACACAAACTTTGACTATGTGGTGTTATGTATCATGATTGGTCTCACTGCAGAGTACCGCAGAGGCTCAAACTCTGGCATCTCATAAGCACCCCAAAGTAAAACATGGCACAGTAAGAAACAAGTCAAGACCCAGAGTACCTTCCAGGAAGGAATTAAATATTTAACAACCTCAAAAAATGAATGAAGGCTTACTCTGCCCTATTCCAACTCCAGGAGAAGATGACCTGGGTGATCTATAAAGTAATTAGCAAATGTCACTTTAAACTACACAATTTCATGAACCATTGAGTCCCTGACATGATCACCAATGGTCAACTCATTTTCTCTATTTTCATATTACCTAGAAATTCCAAATATGCTGGAAATTCCCAAATTTTCAGCACCAATTTTTGTTGACTATTTTTCTCTAACCCATATATAACATTATCATTTTAAAAATAATGTAAGCATAGGCCAATCCATTTTTTAATAAATAGATTATCTTAGCCTATTAAGAAATTTTAACTTTTATTCCAACAATTACCTCTATTTCTGTGTGTGTGTGTGTGTGTGTGTGTGTGTGTGTGTGTGTGTGTGTGTGTTGGAGTCTCACTCTAATGCCCAGGCTGGAGTGCAGTGGTATTCTCATGGCCACTGCAGCCTCAACCTGCCAGGCTCAGGTGATCCTTCTGCCTTAACCTTCCAATTAGCTGGAACTACAGGTGCTTGCTAGCATACCTGGCTAATTTTTTATTGATTTATTGTAGAGATGAGGTCTCACCAAGATGCCCAGACTGGTCTCAAACCCCTGGGCTCGGGCAACCCTCTCCTCTTGGCCTCCCAATGTGCTGGGATTACAGGCCTGAGCCACCGTGCCCGACCTATTTCTTTTATTTTAAGACCAAGAGAGAACTAAGTTGTTTTAGAGGATTAATTGGTATGAGATGGAAACAGATGGGGAACCAATCATACCATGGAACTTGAAAGAGAATTGCTCTTAAATTTTTCTTGAGTGCATTTGGACAATAACATCTCCAGGCTATAGAGCTAAATTGCTTTATTCATTTTATGAGGGCATGTGTCCCCTCAATGTCCTTAACTCCCACGGGAGAACAGTAAAACCAGAAATAGTGATCACCATTAACCCAGGAGAACCTCACTAGAGTGTGGAGTTCAAAAAAAAGGTCAACTTGTCGAACACAATAGTTTCATCTCTTAAGATATGTTATACATGTATCTTAAGAGCAAAAGAGATATAAATTTGCTCCATCTCCAGTCTTTTGTACCTATTCATGGAGTGTCAGTAAGCTTATGTGCCAGCTAACAGCACCTCCCTTTTATTCTTCAGGTCTCAAATTCAGCATGATATCACTTCCTCCAGAAAGCCACTCTGCCTCCCCTCATCTTCCGCCCAATCCTAAAAAATTTCTACCTCTCTTTCCCCTTTTCCCCCACACTTCACAACGTTTCAGTTTGGCATTCTTAGTGTAATTATCTCTTGAACATTTGTCTCCCTGATAAACCTATAAGCTCTATCAGGGTAAAGATTCAGCTCAGTTTTGCTCACTTTTCCATAGGGAAGCTTTTCCAGGTTTTTCAAAGGGACTCAGATATTTCTTGAGTAAATAAATATATAGTGACTATCGGACGTGGCTGGAAAAGTGGAAGAGTGAGATAAAGACAACTAAATGTTCTGCTCCCAAAAGCGGGAGTTGAGCCGTTAATGCAAGCAGAACAGCAAGTAGGGCCTTGTGCACAAGTAATAGATAAAAGACGGCAGATGGGCAATGTGGCAGCTGGTATGGGGGTACGATGGAGGCCATGGCTATAGAGCTATAGTTACTGAAGTCCCTTATATGACAGAAATATCCAATGTTCAATTTTTAGGTTATTTCCTAACTATAAATAATGGGAGGCCATTTCTTACTACCGAAGGACTGTAAATCTGTTATCAACAAAGTCTTGAGTCGTTAGTATCCAGTGGGAATGAAGAACATAGAAGCCTATGCAGAACTAAGAGTAAAACTCAGGAGTAAACCTGGGATGAATGCTTTTCCCTAATATCTCCAAATATACTGCAGGGAAGTGGCCAGAGCTGATGCTAATCTAGGGAGTACTGGTACAGAGGTACCACTTGTTAAAATAGAAAATCACTTCCATATTGGTTAGTAGAACCAATGCCAGTGGCCCATTTCTTGAGATCTTTTGGAGTGCTTGGGCCCCTTCCCAATCCAGCAACCATAGAATTAACACCCAGTACAGCAGAGACATGGAGGCAGGGAAGTCCTCCAGGCCCAGTATGTATCTTGATTATTGCTCCAAGGGCCACTTGCAAAGGAAAGACTGAGTCTAATGTCTAGGTTTACTCCAAGTTTCCCTCAAACCTAAGACCTTAAAGAACAGAATCCCTGTGAGTTTCTGCACTATCCCCCAACGCTTTCATTTGTTCATTTTTTTAGAAATATTGCCAAACTGTTCACCAATTTGAATGTGCAAATTGTCTTCCCACGTCCAATATGTGAGAGTTTCTCTTCCTCCATATACTCATCACATGTCCACACAAAACAAGCATAAAAGTTCATAGAAACTTGATACATAAAGGTCCAAGCCAGAAAACAATCCAATCATCCATCTACAAGTGAATGAATACCTGAGACGCACGATCTTTAAAAGAATTACATGTTAGACTTTTTAAATATACTTTTATGATTAGTCACATATATTCTTGCATAAAGTGTGTATTTGTAAGAAACTATTAACTCTTCCCAAAGTTGTAGTACTACATTATACTGCCACTAGCTGTGTATGAGAATTTGAGTAACTCAATATCATTGCCAACATTTGGTAGTGTTGGACTTTTTTTGTTTTGTTTTGTTTTGTTTTGTTTTGGTAGCCTAGGCTGGAGTGCAGTGACATGCTAACGGCCACCATAGGCTCGACCTGCTGGGTTCAGGCGATCCCCCTGTCTCCACCTTCCAGGTAGCTGGAACTACAGGCACGTGCCACCATACCTGGTTAATATTTTTGTTGTTGTTATTGTAGAGATGAAGTCCCACCAAGTTGCCCAGGCTGGTCTTGAATTCGGGCCATCCTCTCACCTTGGTCTCCCAAAGTGCTGGAATTATAAGCGTGAGCCACTGCGCCCAGCCTGTAGGACTTTAATTTTAGTCATTCTTGTGGGCATGCAGAGGTATCTCATTGTGGTTTAAACTTCTATTTTAAAAAATAAAAATAAACTTCCATTTGTGATCGTGAATAATGATACTGAGTATTTTTTGATGTGCTTACTTTCCTTTGGTTTTGTAAGCTTGGTTGCTTTCTGACCGTTGAATTGTAATTTTTTATACATCCTGGACACTAATATTTTGTCATATATGTATTGGGAATATGCTATCCCAGTCTGTAGCTTTTCTTTTCATTTTTTAAATTTATTTTTATTTTTTATTTTAAAGATGTGGGGTACAATTCAGGGTTAGGTATACAAATGTTCATTATGCAGGTACCCTTGTTGATGAGGTGTGCCCCCCGCTTTCCTTTTCATTTTTAAGGTGCCCTTTGAAGAGTAGAATTTAAAATTGATTAAAGCTTTATTTATCTTTTTTTCTCTTATAATTCTCAGTTTTTAAGATTAACCTGTTGGTTACATAGGTGCTTTAATCTCAGAGACAGTTGCAAAAATGTTTGTACTATACTTATACTAAAGATGTCAACTCATAGATTCTGTTAGCTCAGTGATTTCCATGCAGGATAAATAAAGAAAATGACAGTGGGACACATTACTGTCAAACTGTTGGAAAGGAAAGGTAAAGAAGTGTCCAGAGGAAAAAAAACTCGCCATTTTCAAAGGAGAAGCAATAACTCTAAGAGCTGAGTTTTCAACAGAAACTATGGAATCCAGAAGGTAAAAGAATGCTAGCTTTAAAGTGCTAAAGATTTTTTTAAAAGTCTAAAATTCTATATCCAAGAAAATATCCTTTAGATATTAGTGTGAAATGAAAACAGTTTTGGACCAACAAAAGTTCTAAGAATTTATCACCAGCAGACTTCTGCTTCAAGAAATTATAAATGAAGTTCTTTGCCTGAAGGAAATATTCCAGATGAAAACAGAGAGCTATAAAGAGGAAAGAAGAACACCATATGGGGGGAAAAAGGGATAAATATCAAATAATATTGACCATTATAATATTAATACTAATAGTATCTTGTGTCATTTATAAGTTATGATGTAAAATGTGTGGCATCCATTTCTCAACATGCAGAAGGAGGATAAATGGAGTTAGACTCTCCTAAATTTCTTACTTTGTTTGGGAAGTGATGAGAGAGTACTAATTTAAGGTAGATTGTCATAATAAATAAAAAATGCATATTGAAATCTCAGGGTAACCACAGAAAGAATTATATGAGAATGTATAAGTCAAAGCCAATATATAGAGAAAAATACAAACATTTTAGTATACCAAAAAAAATCCAACAGAAAATAACCAACCCTAACTATAAATAGATCACAGAGCCCACCATAGCTAATATAAAATATAGTCATTTCTATTAAAATATGTAATGACAGATCAAGCGCAGTGGCTCAAGTCTGCAATCTCAGCACTTTGGGAGAATGAGGCAAAGAAATTGCCTAAGCTCAGGGGTTCGAGACCAGCCTAGACAACTTGATGAGACCTCACCTTTACAATAAATCAAAAAATTAGCCAGGCTTGGTATCGTACATCTGTAGTTCCAGCTACTTGGAAGGCTGAGGTGGAAGGATTGCCTGAGCCCAGCAGGTTGAGTCTGCTGTGGCCGTGAGCATGCCACTGCACTCCAGCCTGGGCGACAGAGTGAGACCCCACCTCAGAAAAACAATATATATATGTATGTATGTAATCACAGTCCCTAATCCACCATCCACCTAATGGGCTGCGTTTATCCCAGTCTGGTAAGTGAGTGTTTTTATGCTCAACATGTGAAACAGAGTTTCTCTTTCCCAGTCACTTTGCTATAAACTTCATGGCCAAAAGCACCAAGACTACTGTAATCTTTTGGCCAAGCTTTCTTCTCAGTATTTATTTTTAAGTACTAGTCATAGGTAACAACAGGAAAGAGGGAAACCGAATAAACACACTGTATTATTAAGGTCTCACTAGGTTATACTTCAATAATCCCCAAATCTTGTGAATCAGAAAAATAGAGGTTTATTTCTTACTCATGTAACGTGACAATGGAAGTCAATATCAGCTCTCCTCCATGTTGTCTTCATGTGTGATACTGGCTGAAAAAGCAGCAAAAGGTAAGAGTGACTGCAGAACAAGACAATAACTCCTTAACAATAATTAAGCCCCCTGCTCCAAAAGAACAGAGATCACTTCCACTCACATTTCATTGGCCAATGCAAGTCCTATGACCAAAGCTGATATTAAGTGTCACAAGTGTCCTCTTTCATCAGGGACAGGCATAAGGTGACCTGAGAAGAATGGGTCTAGAAGAGAGGAACAGTGATGACTTTGAATAAATACTTTAATTTATCACATCTATATGGTATTTCCTAATCATTCCATTTTTGTTATCCCATCTTCCAACTGTTATTTGGAAATTATCTCAATTCTTCTCTAAGACTGAGGCCAACTTGGACATTTTTCCTATTGTCTTTTTTTTCCTTTTCTATTATAATCTGGTTATATCTATCATATCACGTTGTTCTCCTCATTTCTAAACTTGAGATGTTTCTATTATATGTACATATTCACATATATGTATACACATATATAGTTTTCCATGTATATTTTTTCCTAAGACATATTTTTGAGGCAAGTGTGTTTATCAATCAATATTATTTTAAGATCAAAACATTCATTTCACTTATCAGTTCTAAACCATGTGTGCATGAAGAAAACATAATTTTCTATTTTTACATGAGCTATTTCTATCGGACTATGATTTATCATGGCTGGGTGAGAGCAGAGTTTTCACCTGAAATCTTATATTTTCACATCATTAATGAATAAATAGAGTAAACTCAAAACATGGACTAGACGATAAGAAAAAATTTTATAGTCAACATTTATTGGAAGTGTTGGAGACAGACATATCCTTTTTAGTAATCTACAATCAAGAGCTTAAAACAGACTTCCAGAATCAAGACATCAAACACCTCTACAATTCTCTGACCCATGTTTCACATGTAATTGCTACCCATGGCATCATAAGCCAACCGAACTGGGAGGAGAAGGAAGGAAGTAGTTATTCAAAATAATAGTATCTTATTCATACACAATGCCTTATAGTTTACAAAGCAGTTTCACATCTGTTACCTCATTTCAACTTCACAACTTTGTTGTAAGTGAGACTGGTGTTACGATTCTCATTTTATAACAAGAACAAAGCAAAATTATGAACTATTAAGTGATTTGCCAAGGTCACCCAACTATTTAGGTGTGATATTATCATCCAACCAAACTCATGTGGCAGAGTCTAGAAATGTGCTGTGCCCCATCATTCCTTTGAAACAGTTCTAATAAACCAAACTCTCAGCCTCGATAGAATGTCAGTTCACCAATGGACGGTATCAATTATTATTCCTCTTATCTACAAATCCACATTATAGACAATTAAGCACTCAAATGTTCTCAGCTGAAATTTTTCTCTAGTTCTTTAAAGATGACTTCAAGCATCAGAATTTGCAAACAAGAATTTTGTAGGACTAATATATGTTTAATGAGTGACATCAGGTATTACATTTTAGAAATACTTTTTTTCACATATCAGGCAGGTCAATATCAAAGGAAAGCCTCTTAGTGAACAATGACTTGGTGGTTTTTCAAAAAGGGAGCAAGGACCTTTCATGTCACCATGAATTTAATACTGTCTCTTGTGTTTCCCTTTGCAATCTCTTTGACTGGATTATGTTCAAGGACACACAGGCCTCTTGTCTTTTGAATCCATTTAAGAGTTCATTTTCCACCTTTGACGTTCAGCTCACGAGTTCAACAGCAATTAATCAGAACTATCATATCAGAAATATTGTTAATCTTTACCGGACAGAAGTGGTTATGTTTGCCACTAAACTTCAATGGACTCTTTAGAAGTAAAATTTATTGTTTTGCAAATGTTTTGAAAGCGTAGATATGGCTTTGAAGCAAAGTGGAAGAAACAGTTTTAAAGAGTTAGAACTAAGCTCAAGAGTCACTCAACCGAGTCTGGAAGGAAACATTTGTTTCTGCAAGTAGGTTATAAGAATAGTCACTTCAAGGTTGAACACCATCCAAGCGTGCGTTAGAGCACATGGTTATCCGTCCTCCAGATTTCAGTCCTCAGCCCTTCTTTGCCCTCTCCCCCTGAATGAGCTCATTTCTTCCTGATTTCAATTATCACCTCAATGCCTTAGTGTAGATGACTCATAGATTCATCAGTTACCCAACAGGTATTGAATTCCCACTGCTATAATAACTGGCATCACAATAGCTTCCATTTGTTGAGTTCTCGCTATTGACAGATGCTAGGCTAACCCTCTCTGTGCCCTGAGAGGTGGCTAAGATGATGCGAAGTCTGGAGGCCAACTGCCTTGGTTTGAATCTTGACACTGCCACTTGCAAGTTGTCTAACTTTGGGCAAGTAATTCAGTTCTCTGTGGCTCTGCTCCCCCTCTCTAAGATGGGAATGAAGAGTACTTACCCAAAGAATCTTGTTAGTTTGGTACTTAGAATGAAATGAAAGATTTCATGTAAAACATTTAACATAGTGTTTTACTCAAAGTAAATTTTCAATCACTATCATTTATAATTAGTTGCTATTAATGATCCCTTTTAATTAATGACAATGGCACAATATTCCTAGGATGTAAGCACTATTTTATCCAATTTAAAAACATGAATTTCGCAGCAACCTGGATGGAACTAGAGTCTGTAATACTGAGTGATCTCTCACAGAAACAAAGATCCGAGTATCACATGTTCTCACTCATATAATGGACCTTGAACATCCTATGTAGTACTATAAGAAAATGACTGACGGTACTGGGAAACTATAGGGTGGGGAGGGGGATGGGATTAACAGTAGCAAATATCTGTCTGGGGATGGGGAAACACCTCTTATCAACAGGGTGCCTGAATGAAACGTAATTGTACACCTAACCCTTAACTGTACCCCACAAAACCATAATAAAAAATATTGATTAAAAAAATAAATTAAATTAAATTAAATTAATAAAAATAAAAACATGCCTGTGTTATTAATCATGATAAGGGCCTCTCTGGGTTACAGCCCATGGGAATAATGCTTTGTTAGAAAAGACATCATCCCTGGGCTTCAAGTTGCAAGAATATATAAATACGAAGGCTGAGATAACCATAACTATAATAAAAAGTGCTTTGAGATATCACAGTAAACACAAAACACAGAGCTGTAATCACAGTAAAATGTTCCATTTACAACCTAGGGCATTTGCCTCAGAAGGTCAAGAGATTTGATGACAGTTGCTCTGTTAGTGGCACAGGCAGACCTGTGGATTCTTTCTTCTATCACTCACAATAATACCTCACTACTTGGATGTCCCACCATCAATACGTTCCACCATCTTGAAATGTAAACTTGCCGGTCAACATATTCATTACCTATTTGCTACTGTTCGGAAGGCCCCATGTCTGGCAAAATTTTCTCATTCTCACAAACACCATATTGCAGTTAATCAGAACTATCCACGTTGGAACCATCTTTACTATTTTCCAAATAGAAGCAGCTATATACACAACTAAGCATCAGTGGGATTTTCAGTTTTGCATTTTTCAAAGCATTTTGCAGAGCTTTGAAATGGGAAGGCAAAGCTTTGAAGCGAAGTAGGAGAAGTGCTTCTTTCTTTTCAGAAGCACTCAGAACCAAACACCAGTTGTTGAGCTAGTCCTGGAAAGAATCCTTTGTCACTGCTGCAAGATATAAGGACCTCATCCCCTCTCCTGCTAGGCAGGAGATCCTGTTGGTTTGTAACATCTTCAGAATCTGACTGCTTCTCCTTTCTCCACTGCCACCACCTATTCCAAGCCATGGCTATTTCTCACTTAAATCATCGTGGGAACTTGCAATTTCAACAATCTGCCTTTACTTTTACCCCCTAGAGTATATTCGTCACAAAGAATAGACTTCACAAAGTGATGCTTCTAAAACATGTCAGATTATATCATTTCTATCTAGAAACACTCCCCCACCACACACACACGCGCGCGCGCACACACACACACCAATGGCTTCCCATTAGACTCAGAGGAAAACTCAACCCTCTTCTGATGGCCCAGGACTTTATACTCTCTGCTTCCAGTTCCTTCCTTCTCTTACCTTATGTTCTACTGCTTGACCCCCACCCATTCTACTTCAGCTGCACTAACCCCCTGACCTTCTTTGCAAATCTTAGGACCTTGTCCTATGCCTGAAACAATTTTTACTGAGATACCTGAGTGGTCCACTTTCTCACCTCCTTCACAACTTGGCTCACTAGTCCCCTTCTCAAAAAGGCTTAGCTAGGTTAGCATGTCAAATATTGAAACATGACTCTACATGTGCACATGTAAAATCCTGATTCCCATTAATTTATCTATTTATGTAGTGCCTAACCAAACCAGGACATGTTTTAGAGTTAAAGGGGATGTTGTTAATAATTACGCTGGGACAATCAGAATAAACTAAGGTTAGCTTGAGCAAACTGGGACATATAGCCCACCCACACCTAACCTGCTCTGATTTTTTTCACTTAGCATTTATTGTCTTTTGACAAGCTATAATATTTCCATACTTGTTATGTGTATTAGTTATTGTCTATCTTACCCTCTCAGGGCATAAACTCTTTGACAGCAAGGATATCAGTCCCTTTATTTGCTGATGTATCCTAAGTGTCTAAAATAGTACCTGACAGCCTGGCACAGAGTATGTTCTGAATAAATACTTGAATTAAGTGAATAAATGATATGGGGAAATCAAAGATGATCACAAAAGTTCTTTCAAACTTTAAGTATGAGATGAATTTTTCAGTTCAATTATATCCAAAACTGTAAAAATGAACAAGATGAATATGCAAACCTAAATTTTGAATCAAAACCATGAAATTCTAGGTTTTTAATACTGGATCTGAAAGAGATACTAATGAATGATCTGGTTCTATCTCCCTTCCTTCAAAAACGCGAATGTGTACATCAAAGCCCCCAAGTTATTTTCCTACTGTACATCCCTAAATGTCTCTGACTTGCTTTTCTTTATCTTTAAAAAACTTAAGTGGGAATTTCTCCCTAAAACTTCCTGTTTCTCCAACCTCCCCCCACCCTCAACTAAGAAAAAGTCATACCCATAAGATGTTACTTGTTCCCTTATGGTTGTTGTTTCTTTACCATGTACATGTTCTAGAAATGTTTATGTCTCCTTGCATACATTCTGTCATGTCTCTTTCCACAGTTTACTATTTATATCTTCCATGTCCTCCCTGTGTCTTTTAATGGACTATAAGAATTTTAGAGACAGGAACTCTAGCATTCATCTTTGGCTTCACAACAGCTAGCACAGTACCTGGCACTCAGTAGACACCATGTATGTATTCACTGATCTAAATTACATTGGATTTGATTCAATGACAACTATATCTTTCATCTCACTAACCCATCAGTTCATCCCTCCAAAACAGGCTGTGTGAACACAATATGCCAGTTTAACTCTAAGACTTTACATTATTGTGATATCAAAGGCCCTTTCTAACATGATATTTTCATTTACTAATGATTTCTTACCCTCCAACTGACCTCAGTCCAGCTATAATGATCTTTAAACACTAGTTGCCATATTAGAGAGGGCTACTGTCTTCCTTGCAATATTGCAAGTAAGCAGTTCTGGGTTCTCTTACTAACTAAAGAATAAAAGAATTTTTAAAAAGAATTTGAAGCCATCAAATGTAACCTATTTTTATATGAAAGCTTCTGCAACTGTATTCTCAGTCATAAGTTCCCACATATAAATGGAATACACATATACACACACCCATGGATCTATCATCCCTAAAATATACGAGGGTAGATATTACTGAAACAAATCTCCTAATTCATTTGGATTGTTCTTTGATCTTCTTACATTTTGATGACTGTTGGCCAAGTCTTTATTAACTGTGTTACTGAACAATTTGTCCATTATGGTTCATATTTCCTGTTTCTGAGTTATTCACCATATTTCATCCTGAGATGCTTTTACCGTATGTTAACATAGATACTAACACTCATCTATGTTTAACCTTGATTATACTCAATGTCTGCTGTACTCTTAACCAGAAACCATCTCCTTTTCAACCCTCTGAGCCTGCTTTGCATCTGAAAACTTCAACAATGAAATGACCAGAAATAACTGAAATACAGCACATCATTTAGGCAAGAGTAAACAGATTTGCATTAGCTGTCAAGTTTCTTGTTATCTGCCCTCCACAAATCCATGGCTGGAGCCTTCTGCCATAAAAGCATCCAATGTGAATTGGTGTAATCTCCATCATTTAAAAATCTACCCCCCTTTTGCTCCATCAGAGAATATGATATATAGCATTTATACCCTCATCTTTTCCCAGCATATTTCTTTTCTTCAGTTTGGAATCAGTCAGTTCATACAGTAGGTACACTTGATTTAAAGCATGCTGACTCCTCTCCCTACCAATAATTCCAGATTCTATCTCCTTAAGTCATCATTCCAATAAGGAGTGGGGAGAAACAGATAAACATTATAAAGGCAAGTTTCTCACCCCATTACATATATCATGGGATAATCTTCACAAAGTCCAAAAGCCATCAGGAGACTATTGGGAAGAGTTGCAAGAGTCAATATTACCAGAAATTCAAGCTACCTTATGTGTGTGTGGAAAAGATGTGTAACATACTGGCTCTCCAAAGCACCTTCAGGATAACATCCTGTTCGCTTTTCACTCAGATAATATCTGTATTTCAGCAAATGTCAGCAAGTCCACATATTTTGGCAGAACAAATGTTATTTTTCCTTTCATAACTGTCCTAAGAGGAATTGTGCAATCCTATAGATTATCACATGGAGCTCTCATTGGCATGTGGCCAAGGCAGAATACTCTTCTCCAGAGGAGGCATATTGTGAATTAGGTTCACTGCTGGCAAATTGCTTTTTGTGTTCAGTTTAATTTAGTTTTCATGATTTTTCCTGAGGGCTCATCCGGCCTTGCTCAACTAACTGGTTTAACAGATCAGTTTAAGTTCAGAAATGCTCAATAATTCGAAGATTTCAGACCGTCTTTTTATTGAATTCCTGATTAAGACAGGTGAAAATAACAAACATTTTACAAGTGTTCAACTTTCCAATGCAGATATGGCTTAGAAAAATTAAAGAAAAAAAATTACAATAAATTACACCAGAAATAATTTTACTCAAACTTAGGGGAGGAGGTGAAGGAAGAAGAGAAAGCAGCTTCTCACTTAAGGTGAAAGTTACATTTCTGGAATAATTACTTCCTTCAAAATATGTTGGACAATCGATGAATAGCAGCAGTAATGCAACAAAGAAAATTACGAATCTATGTTCAGAATAAGAGACCAGGAGCCAGGACTCAAAATTGTCTAGAAACTCAGTTTCTTCTCACACTAACTGGTTAGAAAAGTCAGCTGGGAATAAACTCAAGATATTAAGTTTGGTCCATTAATTTAATGTTATTGGAATAATATAACTTATAGATTTTAATAATAAACTTGAGGGTTGTATTAGTTACAATTAAGTTCAACTATGTAGAACACTCACGCATACAAAATTGAAGTAGTTGAAATTAGGTATGAATTTACATCTTCCTCACATAAAAGAATTCTAGACATAGGTAATCCAATACTGAGGGGATAATTTCCTACTCACCAGGGACCCAAGCTTTTTTCTTTCTTTATGCTCTGCAAGGCTATAATGTATTTTCAATTCTTAATGTTGCTTAATGTCCCAAAATGGCTGCTGGAGCTACAGACTTTGTGTTTGTTTTCCAGGCAGGAGGAAAAGGGAAACAGTTAAAATTCTTACTTGTAAAACCTATCTAGAAGAAATACACTACTGGTTACTCGCTGCTAGTAACCAGTAAACATACTACTGGCAGAATGCAAGGAGGCTGGGAAATATAGTCTTTTAGTTAGACATCCTAACTAAAATATTAGTTGAGATGACATCCTAACCAAAAGGTTAGTTCAATACTAAAAAATATAAGAAGAATAGATATAGTTTAGGCAGCTTTAGTCTCTGTCTCATAGGTAGAGTAACATTTTCACAAAACTGGAGAGGAAACATTTCAAAGCATTTCAATCATGTTACGTATTTTATAAATATTCCTCAAGTGAGTTTCTTAATGAAAATCCTTACTTGGTTCTTTGTATTTTATGATAAAATCATTCCACGAACAAGTAAAATGATGTCATGCAAGATGACATATTGCTGGCTTCTCACAAAATGTTAGTGCTAGCCTCAACATGAGTAGTGGGATTTGAGAGGACACTGAGAAGGCTCATGGATCCAAAATGACCTGAAATATATTGCATGAAATGTTCATTATAAAGCTATTCCTTCTTCATCAATATGGTATTCTTTTAAAATATAATTTTTAAAATTTGTGTGTTAGCTATTATGCCAGTCGATTTCATTAATCCATTTCTCTGTATTTGTCTATCAAAACAAGTATCATCATGGAAAGTAGAGGATAAGGCTATGTGTTTTTTGTTTTTGTTTTCTTTCTGAGTTGGGGGTCTCACTCTATTGCTCAGACTGGAGTGCAGTGACATGATCACAGAGCAGTGACATGATCACGGAGTACTGCAACTTCTATGTTCTGCACTCAGATGACCCTTCTGCCTCACCCTCTCAAGTAGCTGGAACTAGAGGTGTTTACCACCACACCCAGATAATTTTTTGAGGTCTTGCTATGCTGCCTAGGCTGGTCTCAAACTCCTGGGTGCAAGTGATCCTCCCACTTTGGCTTCCCAAAGTGTTGAGATTACATGAGTTAGCCACTGTGACCGGCCCAAGTTAGTTACATTTCTAAGAGGGGAGTATGGAGAAGTCAGAGTGGGGAGAAGGGGTTCTTTATTATCAGGACACAGTGTGAGGGTACTAGTTAGTAGGAAAAAGAGGCTGAATTTGAGAGAGTCCACTAGGAAAAGAAAACATGTAATAAGCATTCCATAATTATTTTTTAATAAATAAACAAGTGAAATAAAATACATATACAGAGTTAAGTTCTCAATAAACACTTCTGGTTGACTATCAGATTAATGCATGAAGAGACAAACGTATGATAAATCCTAAAAGGTGAATTTTATCTAGAATGATTGCTTTATTTCTTTATGCTGCTGTTCTTGATAACATTGGAAGCTTTTATAATAGCAGGTTTTAGACATAACTAAAAAAAGACAATGTGTGCTCTATATAGCCATCCCTGGGACTTAGGGATTATGGTGAATATTAGAGTAACAAATACAAAAAGGACACTCAGAACCATAGGTAGGTTACATGCTAAACAAGGCCCTGCAAGCACAAATGAGGTTGGCCAGAGGAGTAACCACTGTACTATTAGTTTCAGCTTTAATATGTAATTATTTCATCCAGCACTGAACTAGACTCTCAAATATTAACACTCAGCACAAGAATAATAGACAAAGACTCTTTATATCACCACAGTCAAACAGGTATAGTCAACTTAGCCTTAATTATGTTCTATATCATACTTTTGAGTAGGGCTTCCTTTTTTGAGCTGGAGGCAGTGTAATATAATAGTTAAGCACATGGGCTATTGTTTCAGGAAAGTCTGAATTCAAATGCTACATCTCCACTTACTAGTTGTATGCCTTTGAGCAAGTGATTGAACTGCTTTAAGTCTGTTTCCCCATCTTTAAAACACGAAAAATGTTATTTCCTATCTTGTCAGAATTATGAGGATTAGAGGAGGATTCAAAGATGTCAATCACTATTATTAGTTACTATTTGTTAGGACCTTAAGGGATTGTGTTAGTCAGAATTCTTTCGGGAAACAAAACCAAAAGAAGATAAGTATACCTATATAGACAGACAAAAATTAGAATGGAAGTTGTGGTGTATATTTGCAGGAAAGTGGATTCAATGGTATCAGGAACTCCCACTCCCAACTCTCTGCCAGGCAGGCTAACACAACCAACCAGGCAGTGCTGTTACGTCAGAATTACATCATGGAGACACTGGGAAGAACTCACATTTCTACTGACTCCTTAACACCTGAACGGATGAAAAGGAAGAGTTGGAGTTTCTCTCCCCTCAAATTTCCAACCAGATAAAAGTCCTCAGGTAGTGAGGTAGTGACACAACAGAGAGGCTCCCACTATTTCTGTCAATTGCACATCCTTCACAGGAAGGAACTGTCCGGAGTCAAGAAGAATCATTCCCCCAACATCCTCCCCTCACCGCCACCATTATTTTTTTATCACTGAAGAACAGTGCTGTCTATACTCCCAATATGGACCCTCAAAGATTCAGCATCTGAAATTGAAGCACTAGAGGATTATATGGCTTCCAAAACCTAAGGTAACTTCCCAAAACATAACCAAGAGCCCTATATAAGTAAATCCTATATTCTACCAATGGCATATTTCCTCTATTCTATAAACATCCCTCCATTCTCATTCCCCAACAATTTCAACTGAGAACCAACTGGGGTTCATAGTGCCAGTCCTGGTTAAGATCTATTAACACCTCCAAAACAAGTTCACCATCCCATGGGTAAACTACTCAGTACCTCCATAGAATCCTCAGAGCCTCTGCCTTCTTGAAGCTGAAGTGTTCTGACATACCCCAGAGAGCCGGGTCTCTTTGGGTCTCCCCTTGACTGTCTTTTTATTTTTATTTTACTTTATTTTATAGTTGGAGTCTCACTCTGTTCCCAGGCTCGAGTGCACTGGCATGCTCACGGCCACCACAGTTTTAACCTTCTGGGCAGGCAATTCTTCCGCCTCAGCCTAACAAGTAGCTGGAACTATAGGTGCGCGTCACCACACCCAGCTATTATTTTTTATTTATTGTAGAAACAGCGTCTTGCCAAGTTGCCCAGGCTAGTCTCAAACCCTGGGCTCAGGCAATCCTCTCGCCTCCACCTCCCAAAGTGCGGATTTCAGGTGTGAGCCACTGCGTCCAGCCTGACTGTCCCTTTAAAGAACCTACCTTTTCCTCATCTGTAAAGAAGTCTACGGACTGAAAGCAGATATGCTGACCTCACCTCTCTCCCCCTGGCCTGGAATCCGGGGTTGCTCACATCTAGTTGAGTTGAAGCAGCTTGCCTGGACAGGATTGGTGTCATACCTTGTTTCACACTAAGCAGGAGAGTGGAAAGTTGCCTGCAAAAGGCAGATGAAAAATTAAAGTGATTTTTGGCCGACAGATTTCTTCCAAATGCGAATCCGCTCGGCGGTGTAGGAACAGCATGGTGTTGTCCCCACAAGAGATATTAGAGATACTAGAATGCAAACTCTTTATTCCAAAGCCAGCAGACACTAGCTAGGCTTTGCACTTTGCTTTTTTGTCCTAAAGCGGATTGAGGAGCTTTCTCAATGAGTCCCTAACATTCTCAGTGATTGGGGAAACCTGAAGAAGTCCAGGGAGCCGACATTTGGACCCAGCATTGCAGATGTGGAAGGCTGTGCGGAATCAGGGAGAGAAAGTGGGCTTGGAGCCAACACCCTCCACTTACCAGCTGTGAAATCTTCAGCAAATTATATTTTCTCTCTCTCTCTCAGAAATATATTAACTTCATGTTGAAGGGATGGAAAAGCTGACATTTTGGAGCTAACTTTTCCCTGGCAGGAGAAACTGCTTGGTGTAGCACAAAGAGCTAGTCAGGTGTGGTTTAAACTGAAGTTCCGCCATGTATCCTGTGTGACCTTGGACGATTGCTTAACTTCTCTAGATCTCACTTTCCCCATCTATAAAAGGAGAAAAAAGTAAAACCACCTCACAGGGTAGTGTCAGGAGAAGTAAATAAAACGCTAAAGCACTTAGTAGTCTTCTAAAAAGTACTTTCTTGTCCTTTGGTAGCTTTATTAAAACTTTGATATTTAGGGAACTGGGACTTGAGTTTGGGGTACAGATAGCCAACCCTCTCTGTATTTCTTGATTTTTGTTGTTGTTGTTGTTGTTCTGTGTCTAATATCTTCTATTTCCTTTGTACTTGTCTGTGATACTCACAAGAGGATCTGTGGCAAAAGTAATCTGCTTGATTCCCTGGGGTCAATTTGTTCATTGGGTTCTTAGGAGAGGATTTAAGCAGATAAGACAAAATGTTCCCCGTAATTTTACCTAAGCAGCTTGGCACTGATGATTACTGGCAGCAGCTCTCTGAACCATGTTAGAAATTTCTGACTGCTGCACAAACGAACCACGTGGCTCAAAGACCAGCAGAGCAGTCAGATTCTCAGAATGGAGTTCATCCTCATCAGAGAACACCAAGAAGACCCCAAGCCCCAACTACAGAGAGTTTTATATACAAGGAAGTTGTAAAGGGAAAACATTTTATTCCAGAAACAGGTTCAAAGCAAATGAGAGTAATATCATCAGGAGAATTGATGGGATTCATGGGATCAGTGAGTGTGTGCACCTATAACACGGACCCCAGAGAGTTTTCTAGCCTCTTTGGGCAGGAATTGTTAGTGGTGTTTTCTTCATTTGTTTTTGGTTTTGGTTTTGGTTTTGGGGTTTTTTTGAGTTGAGTCTCACTCTGTCGCCGAGACTAGAGTGCAATGGCCACTCCCGGCCACCGCAGCCTTGACCTGCTGGGCTCCGGCGATCCTTCCGCCTCAGCCTTCCGAGTAGCTGGAATTAGAGGCGCACGCTACCACGCCCGGCTGATTTTTTTTTTTTTTTTTTTTGAGTTGGAGTCTCACTCTGTCGCCCAGACTGGAGTGCAGTGGCTGCTCCCGTCACCGCAGCCTCCACCTGCTGGGCTCCGGCGATCCTTCCTCCTCAGCCTTCCGAGTAGCCGGAATTACAGGCATGTGCTACCACGCCTGGCTGATTTTTTGATTTATTGTAGAGATGAGGTCTCGCTGTCCAGGCGGGTCTCGAACCCGCGGGCTCAGGCAATTCACTCACTTCAGCCTCCCAAAGGCGCGGGATTACAGGCTGAGCCACCGAGCCTGGCTCATTTTTTTTTTTTAAGAAATAAAAGAATTTGTGTATCCACATACAAATCCACATAATAATTTTAAAAGTAGTAATATATGACATCTATCAAGTGCTTAATTTTTGTGTGGTGCTTTTCATATAGAACCTCATCGAATCGTCATAACAACTTGAAGGAGTATACACAGTAACTTTCCATTTTTAAGATCAGAAAATTGAGGATCAGAGAAGTTTGGTGACTTTACCAAAATCACACAACTACTTGCAAACCCATTCTTATAACCACTAAGATGTACTACTTCCAAAAATAGCAGCTACCATTGATAGAGATACAATATTGGACTTTAAGTGCACTATCTAAATTCATTTAATGTAAGTATCTCAAAAAAACTTGAAAGAGGGTGCAATTGACTGAATACTTGTGTCTCCTCCAAATTCATGTGTTGAAACCCTAATCTCCATGTGATAGTATTAAGAGATGGGGCCTTTGGGAAGTAACTAGGTCATGAGGCTGAAGCTTTTATGAATGGGATTAATGCACTTATTAAAGGGACTCCAGAGAGATTTCTGACCCTCTTTCCTCCACAGGAAGATACAATGAGAAGGTGGCAGTCTGAAACCTGAAAGAAAGCTCTCCCCAGAACCTGATTATGCTACCACCCTGATCTCAGACTTGCATCCTCCATGGCTCAGAGAAATAAATTTCTGTTGTCTATAAACTATCTAATTTATGGTACTTTGCTATAGCAGCCCCAACTGACTTACGACAGGTGATGTTCTTACCCTAAGTCACTGATGAGGAATCTGAGACTCAGATACACAGCTCATTTTCCCAATACCACACAGACTTGAATCCAGGTCAGACAACAAGCTACTATCATTACAGACCATCTTGAACTTCAGAGACATAGCTGCTGACCTGTTTCTCACATAGAGTGCTTTGTCACTGTAGAAAAGATGTCCAAGGGCAATGCAAAGCGATATCATACTTCCAGGAATTACGTCCCACTGCTCACCACCCAGTTTCCACAACTAGGCTGACAGAAGGAATCAGTGGTGTTCAGTAAATACCTTCTGCATACACAATAAGACCACATCTCCAAGCCCTTGAGTTTGGGTGAGGTCATGTGACTGGTAGTGGCAAGTAAGCTGTGAGCACATGCAACATGTATCACTTCAGGTCAAAGCATTTAATCGTCAGCGTGACACCATCAAGAGCTCTTGCCAGCAATCTTTGAGATGGCAGTTGCTCCATCAGTCTGGATTTTTGAACGACTATGATAGTGGAGTGCCCGTCTCAACCCTGATGACCATGTAGCTTGAACAAGAATTAAGCATTTGTGATGACCATGAGCATGCCACTGCACTCCAGACTGGGCGGCAGAGTGAGACTCCAACTCAAAAAAAAGGAATTAAACATGTTTTATGTTAAACCATTGTGATTTGGGTTATGTATATATTTACCACAGACAAACATATTCTACCCTGACTGACATAGAACCACGCCTGCAGGAACTTTGTAAGTCTCCCAGGATCCAATGGGTACTGCAACGCTCTAAAACCAGAATCATAAACTCAAATGCTGTGGGGACCAGACAGGACAGGGGAAATTAGGGAAGCAGTTGAGCATATCATAGCAGAAAATGAAAGGAAATAAGTCCAAGTGGGGGGCACATGCCAAGGAAATGTGGGCTTCCTGTTGTCAAATCTTGCCATTTTTTTAGGAGAATTTGAATGTTTGTATAACTTTTCTGAATGGATATAAAAAATTGTGTAAGTCAAGCAAAACTGGACGGCAGACTAATTTCACTCCAGGATTTTCAGTTTACAACCCCTGTTCCTCTGCTTCAAGTTCCCAAGAGGGCTCCCATCTAGCACCCAGAACCCAAAGATCTAGACCCAGTTCTGCTAGTTACTTCTATATGACATTGTGCATGTCAGCTCGATCCTTACTACTCTCATCTGTAAGATGGGTCAGTGGGAGAAAATTGGTTCTTAATTTTTCTTGGGTACTTCTGCCCAATAAAAATCTCATATATATACAGAAATGAAATCTTATTGTACATGTTTGATGGTTTTCAGTGATGCCGTAAACTTCAACCCCTGGCTACCCCCTCCTTGCAATAAATTCATGAAATCAAGGCTAAGAAATCTGGGTTATATAAGACCAAAGTTTTCATCCATCTAAAAATATGTTATTTTATCAAGACAAATAGGACATTTTTCTTCCCACTGGAGTTCCCTACCATCCCTTCTTCTACTAGGGAAATTCATAGCTTTGATGTCATAGTTGCCTGTGATCCACATAGAGAGACAGGGTCACAGGTTTTATTATGATGCTTAAAATGGGATAGTGGCTCTCACCCTTGCACGCTTTTGTGCATCTAATCAGATGGAAACCTAATAGAACAGTGCTTGTGTCTGGTTTTTTCCCGGTCTTGTGAATTTCTAGGTCCCAATTTAATTCCAATCATTCTAATTTAGTTCTCTTTGGCCTCCTTCTGCTTTATAATTCAAACCAGCAATGCAATGCTTTTTCAAAATAATCTTTTATAACTCACATCCAAACTGCCTCCCTCTCAGTGTGGATGATGGGTGGTTTTCACTGAAAGCCTTTAGAATAAATCCTGTATAGTCACATTGTCAGCTCTAGTCTATAACCCTTAAAAAGCCATCCAAATCGGCCTTAGATGCATCTTTCCAAGCGAGCCATTGTAATATCTGTGGGGTTAAGAGCATGAAATTACCTAGGTGAGCATCAAATAAATGAAGACAAGTTCTCTTCCAGGTGGACTTTGAATTTTCTCCCACTTTGTTAGGGTATGCTGTTAATACTTTCATCAATAGCACATTTTACTGCCTGTCTTTAATAAAGAGGATCCCCACCCCATTTATCAGGAGCCTAAGTGTATGAAACTATTTTCTGGGAACCCCTTGATGTGGTTGGAATAAGACTGAAGTTTTTATTAAACAATCATTCAGCTGAAATAAAATTTGTCATCAAGGGCAATCCTAACACGAAAGCTTTATATGTAGCAAAGAGGTCTTAATTTGAAACAAATAAAAAAAAATGTCATATTACATTATATCAAAAAACAAGTCCAAGACCATAGGATGCATGAGTCATAACCAAAACTTTAAAACTAGAAAGAGAAAACTAAATGATGTTTTAAATTTGTACTAAATTAATTCAAGGTAGCTACTCCAAGATGCTCAGAAATTTCTGGGCGTAATCTGATTCTTTTTAGCTGTCCTGCCAACTTCATATAACCATCCTATCAAGAGTAATAATGTATTTTAACATACTCTATATTTCAAAGTAGTTTTTAAAAAAGAGGATTTTAAATGTTTTCACAAAGAAGTAATAGATATCTGAGGTGATGAATATGCTAATTAGTCTAATTTGGTCACTCCACAATGTATACACATATTGAAACATCCCTTGTAACCCATAAAAATGTACAATAATTGTTTATTAAAAATAGTACTTCAAAGAATAAACAATCTGTGCTGTCTCACTGCTCATAATCTTGAAATGTGTGCTCAACGTGCTAATGGTCCTTCTGTTTGCAAGTTTTTTTCTGTTTCCAAAGTTTTTCAGAGACTGCCAAAATTTAAAAAAACCAATTCAAGGCAGTAGAAGCTGACGTGTAAGTCAATGACATTAAGTCATCTAGAATGCCCTAAAAATACATGTTCTAAGACTTCATTTCAAACCAAAAAAATCAGAATATCTAGAGGTAGAATGAAGAATCTGCATTTTAAGCCGGGCTCGGTGGCTCAACCTGTAATCCCGTGCCTTTGGGAGGCTGAGGTGAGCGAATTGCCTGAGCCCGCGGGTTCGAGACCCGCCTGGGCAGCAAGACCTCATCTCTACAATAAATCAAAAAATCAGCCGGGCGTGGTAGCGCATGCCTGTAATTCCGGCTACTCGGAAGGCTGAGGCGGAAGGATTGCCGAAGCCCAGCAGGTCGAGGCTGCGGTGGCCGGGAGCGGCCACTGCACTCCAGTCTGGGCAACAGAGTGAGACTCCAACTCAAAAAAAAAAAAAAAAAAAGAGACTGCATTTTAAACACATTCGTCAAATGAAGCTGATGCAGAGGTAGGTCCTATATAAGTCAGAACCTCTCTATTGTAAGTGACAGACACCTAACTTCAGTTGACTTAAACCAAACAAGGAATTAGTCAACTCTAGTAACTGAAGTTTAGTCAGGACACTGGCTTCAGGCACACCTGAATCCAAGGGCTCATGCAATGATATCAGGGATTGAGTATTCTCCCCATCTGTCAACTGTTTCCCCTGCATTGGCTTTATTCTTAAACAGTAATCGTAACAACAACAATAGAATTCTCACTATGTTTCAGTATTGCACTTTATCTATATTATCTCACTTAGTTTTTACAAGCATAATATGAGATAGGAAATATTTCCATGAAACCTACGATGAAACAGAGGCTCAGAGATGTGAAGGGACTTATCCGATGTCACACAGTGATCAAGAAAGATGGAAAGGAGAATTGAATCCAAGGTTGTCAGGTTGTAGCTCCCACTGTGTTGCCCATTTTCATATACTGAGAGGTAAATTGTGCCATGGATATATAGTTTAAAAATTGAAAGAAAAATAAGTATTAGATGGCAAAAAAAAGATGGATATAATTTGGACTTATAAAATGCTCCATATGTTCTCAGCTCTACATAGATAAAAAGTTGTGATAGGCCCAGGAATATGCATTTTGGATGTTCCCCCAGTTGGTCTGATTTGCACCTCAAACAACTACAAAAACAGTGATTCATCACGGCTCAGAGGAGATCAGCTGAAGTGTCTGCATCCATTGACAACATGTACAGGACTATTACAATACTTCTGTTTTAGCAAAGAAGGTTTGGGAGGTCATCAACAAAAAGACAGAGAAAATTATTTCTAGGGTTGCTGGAGGCAGAAGGTTAACAAAGTCTTGATAGTCCCAGGGGATAGGGGCTGATAAGGCCTGCACTGCTGGTCTCATGATAGAGAATAAAGAAAAAAATAAAAAAGCCTGTAACACACAGAAGGAAGATTTAACAGTTAGGATATGAATCATGAAGATAGCTGTTTAAGCAAAACAAAAATTAAAAACCGGTCAGAGGTGACAAAGACCCAGATTTCTAATTTGGCCTGTCCTGGGAAACTTCGATGGACTGTAGACTGTGAATCCCATGGCCCATCACTCCTGGCATTCCAACCTTGTGTTACTCTGAACTTGGTCATATGAATTGATTTTGTCAGTGGTACATTGGCAAGTATGGCATGAGCAGAGACTAGGTAAGCACTTACATATTGGGGCTTGTCTTGTTGGAACTCTCCGCCTTGGAATGCTACCTTGAGACTGCCATGCTATGAGGAAGCTCAAGTACACTGTGTGGAGAGAAACCAAGATGTCTCAATAAACAGCCCTGGCCTTCAGGGCTACATGTATGTCAGCTACATGTATGATCCCAAGTCACATGTGTGACTTCAAGCAAGATCAGTAGAACAATCTCTCAGCCAACCCACAGAACCCTGAAAAAACATAAATCATTGTGGTGCAATAATTTGGGGTGGTTTGTTATATAGACATTGGTTATAAAACAAACCAGAATGTTTTCTTTTAGTTGGCAATGTACTTCATCCATTGTGTTTCCCTCTGCCTTGGCTGATAAGAATCTCAGAACTAAGTTTTGTGTTTGTTGCTGTGTCTTTCTTCAGCCAGGAATTCTCTTTAGAATTTGTCCATTTCTCTTTTAGGTTTTTGTCTTTTATAGTAATTGGTTTCAGTTATATTATATCTGTTGGTTGTTTTTTTTTTTTAACTGCCTAAAATTATTTTGAAAGTAGTCAGGGTACATATTAAATAATAAATAAATGTTTTTGATAGATATGTAGAAGAATGCTTGCTAAGGGAAAAATAATGGTAATTAACTAACTACTCATATGTGTGAATTCTAGAAAATATTAACATATTTTCTAAGCCAGACCCTATTCCAAAATATTGACATGCATCCTCTCATTTAATTCTCTCAACAACTATGAGCAAGTAATGCTATGCCCCATTTTATAGATGAAGAAACTGAGGTACAAAGTTTTTGTGGCTTTTTGAAAGTCTCACAGCTAGTACCAGTTCAGACCTGCCAACCTTCTTTTCCTAATTCATAGCCATTAGGGAGCACTGCTTCACACCCTTTTTCTATTGTGTTTAACCTTTGTTGATGCATGTGAATTTACCTGACAAGAAATTAATCTCCTAAGTACTTTAAAGTATAAGAGTTGCCACCATGCTATTAAGTCGTTTTATAAAGAAAAAAATAGAAAATTGAAAATGAAGCAGCTGTTGTCTGAATCAGGCAAATACTGCATTCAAAGAAAATTAATTTTCTCCACTTTCAAAAAAGAAATTCAAGTCCCAGTCTCTGATCCCACAAGCCTTACAGTTAACAAAGCCATTTCAATAACCTTATTTTGTCCTCTGATAGATAGATAGATGCTCTTTCAAATGCATATTCTCAGGGAAACAATGCTTTTGTAAGACTCTAAAATTCTTTTTTAAAGTAAACTATTGTATAAACACAGAATGTTTTTTCCTTCAGATGGACCCCAAACTTTGTACAAACGACATATTCATATACTGATAATCTTAAAACACTCAAGAATCAAATATATACTTCGGTATGGTGACTGAATGAATATTTAAAATTATTCTATTAGCTCAGCCCTTTGGTCTGTTGAACCACAGTATCATCAACTTTCCTTATAAAGCAGGGTTTTTGTATTACTTTAAATGTTTGATTGAATTTATATTTTATGCTTTTATTTTTTAATTAGTAAAAGATAGAAGCAAGAGTACTGATTCAAATGATTAAGTGTTTTGAAAATTAATTAAAACCACAAGTTTGAAAGACATTATTAGGCATGCCAATTGTGAACTACTTTTAACCACAGAAGGATGAATTTTACTCCTAAGTGATCAGTTGAGAAAGCAATACATTTTTTAAATGTGTATTATGGAGTTATGTCACTGAATTTTGTACCAAAAAGGTGAGACACCAGGGGTGCTAAAAATTTTATACACATTTTTAGTGATGTTATCTATGGATTACTTTTCAAGGCTGAATTGAATTACAGTAGCAATGTGCATATGACGTCTGCTCAGCCATGCTTCCACCATTTTCTTTGACTGTCCTGCCTGTAGCATGATGATGCTAGCATTCATTTGATTAACAACATCTTTTGAGCGAACATGATGCTTAAAATGTGTATACTTTTTTGGTATCCCCTGTAGAAATCAGTTTTTATTTTAGTTTTTAACATTACAAACTAAAATTATTTTTATTTAATTCTAACTCAGAAGTGGATAGCATTAAAGAGAGATTCAAAATACATTTGTTAATTAAAATGTAAGTTCAACATGGACTATTATTTCATTAAAGTTAAATAGCCCTTTGGAGGGATGTATGCCATAGGACAGTCGCTTTTTCTGTGTCCTTTATGTACATCCTGCCCAGAGGCTGGTCAAGTTGATCTCATGAGGCGCATTCTGTCTGAACAATTCCACTTGCCAATCAGTAAGACAGGCTTTCCACTCCTCAAAGGTAATTCAAACTTAAACCACCTAGAAAAGTGAGGAGCTACTCTGTCCTGGTTTTTTCCTAACAACCAGGTTCTCACAGGGATGGTGGACCTGAGGACCAGACATTCACCCATTCTGCCCCATGTGGGTAAAGATATTAATCAGACACTACCTCCTTGGTTTCTTCCAGGATTCAGGTGAGAGTTTTCTTTTTCTTCTCAAATTGTCAATGACAAACACACTGACAAAAAAACTTTGGTAGAGTTTTCTTAAATGCTCACTCTCAACATAGTATGAGAAGCAAACAACTACTAAAATAAACATAACACTAAGAAAATACTATCATCAACAAAGCCATCACTCTATTCTTAATTCACGACTTGACCACCTCATAAATAATTGTTAGTCTTCTGATCTCGGTGTGCTGGTGGCAGGAAACAGACTTGGCCCAATTTCCCTTTCTGTAGTTTGTCATCCCTCCTTGACTGTTTTCTCCTCAGCATCAATACTTTTCAATCACCATGAATAGGGAGATGAGGTTCTGTTTAGAAGTTGTTTTTTCTTCCCAAAGATAAGACAGTTCAAAGAAAGAGAAACACCATCCTGTCTTTTTTCTTTTTTTCTTTTTTCTTAAAGTAAGCCCCACTACTCCCAATGCCAAAGACAGCACTTCTTGTATTGGTGACGAACAAATGCAGGAAAAGTTAAGTAATTCCCCAAGGTTGTCAACAGCTTTTACTCCCATCCTAGAATTCAAACCACAACAAAGAGCCACTTCAAAGTTACCAAACTACAGAGTTCTCAAATTTTAGTTAATAATAAGATTTCTTCCTATCCCAAATCCACTGGGCATCAGAAAAATTTTCTGTAAATGAGGCAAAAAATTACATTTTAAATATATGTTCTTCCCATACCTCATAAAATATTATTTACTTTAAAATATAATATTTGAAGAGAAAACAAGGATAGTCCTCCAGATGCGATTGTTTTTGGGAACTGTTTACTAAATTCAGAACAAGAGATTTGTTGAAATTTTGCAATATAAGTGAAGTAATTCACTACTCAGGAACTTTTTCTTCTAATATTATAGATATTGTTTTCGGGGTAAAGGATTCAGAAAACGGTGATGAGCTTCTACAATTACTATTTGATATAATTTGGTTAAAATTTAAAGCTATGCCAAAAAAATATGAAAACGCAAGTGCTACTGAAATACTCAATGTTATAATCGTGATAGTTTTAAATCATAATGTCAAAAGTAATTAAATGAAATGGTGACCAACAAACTTAGAAAAGGGTCAGAAATAAGATATAAATAATTTTCTTTAGCTGCTGGCTTGTTCTTAGAAGTGATGCAACAGACACTTTTTTTTATCTCCAAAGGAAGTGCTTTTTTCTTCCTGTAAAAATTTTTATCCTAAATTGAGTAGGATAGCTTTGAGGAGAAAAGAAAATAAAAAACTTGCCAACTAATCTAGCATCTCAATTCTCCTAGTACAGCTACTTACAATTGGTGATATTTCATCTGACCCATCGGAGGCTGTGGGCAAGTTTAGAAGTCGAAAACCCAACAACCTTTTCTGGAACTCAAAAGCAAAGATACTATTTTTGAGTTACCCTTAGGGGAAAAAAACTGAAATGGTTTGGAAATATGGTGCAGACATACAAAAGACTATTGAGTCCTCTTTCCTCTTCTCCCCACGTCCAGACATCCAGAATCCCCCCAGAACCCCTCCATGCATTTCCCCTTTCCCACCATTTCCACCCCAAGTCTAGAAATAGCCATTGCTACAGTAGGGTCTGTAGTCACATAGAGAAAACTATGGGGGAAAAATGTAAGATGTAGCTTTAAATCTCAATTCTGCCTCCTCTTAGCTCTGTAACATCAGAAAAGTCACTTTCTGAGCCTCAGTTTGTTATCTGGAAAATGAGGAAACTGCAATTTCTTACCATTGGAATTGTTGTGAGGATTCAATCACATAATCCATAAAAAGCTCCTGACATGAACCTAGTAGGTAGGAAGGATTTAAAGTTGACTATTGATCCTAGTCCCCAGTTCCACTCAGTTCCTAACCCCACTTTGACCAGTCTCAGCACTGCTGAAGTAAAGTTAAGAGCATGGAAGAAGAAAAAAGAGAGATACAGGAAACAGGAGGATGACAGCAAGGCCAGAAACCTTGATGCAATCACCATTCTTCCTCCTTCTATTCACTTTCATGCTAACAAAAGCAAACAGCAAACATAGCGATAATGACAACTAATATTTATTGAGTGTTTAGTGCATTCCTGATACTACATACAGTCTTTCATTTAATCTGCACAAGAAATACCCCTGTTCATTCATCACATATCACTTTAGGTCTTTGACAGCTCTGTCCATATCCATTCACGCTGAGTTTCCTCTCAGTTTATACCCCCAACTCTCTTCATTTCTTATTCTTGTACTGTTAGTGTTACGTGTGTCTTCTGATTGTCATTCAAGTCATCGATAAAGATCTTTTTCTAAACACTCATTCAGCTGGTCTTTATACTAGTAGGTGAGTCTTTTGAGTCTCCTGTAGAGTTTTGAGGATAAATTCCATAATCTATTCCCACTGATTACAGCAATTGTCTGGGAACACCAGCTGTGTAGTTCCTGGAGACCTTGAGGCCAATGGGAGTTATAGCTGCTCCCTTGACAAAAGGGACCCACCAGCCCCATGAGAAACTAAGTGCAAGTGCATCCCCTCCCATTGGGGAAAAGATGGTCCTTGAGTCCAGCTGGTCCTTGTCTGGCTAGACCGGATTGAGCTCTTAGAACCCCTTTGGATAATTCTCTAATCGTAAACACTCAAAAAAGGGGAGGGGTGCATTTCTAATAGGTGCTTTTTCTCTTCTCTCCTGCCATTCGTCCCCCTACACACACTTAGCCTTTGTTCCTCCTTCATCCATTCCTAAAGGAGGAGACTCTTCCTTGGTTTTCCTTCATGAGAGTCTCTCCCTGCTTCTGAGGACAAACAGCGCAAGACCTGCTTCAGGGCTCCCCCGAAGGAAGACTCAGCCCCTCTCCTCTTTGTTTCCCTCCTTTGCTTTCTCTTTAAACAGCCCCTCTTCCCCATGGCTGATGTAATTAGTTTCCAAATTCCAGGCAGATATTAATGTTAGGGATTAAAAAGAAATTCAGAATTCTCTAGAATACCCAAATCATAAACTCATAAATTATTATTAAAATACTTATAGCATTCTTCACATACTTAACTCATTAGGAATATTTTAAATGATTTAATAAGCAAGTTTTAACAAGTAAAGAATTAATAAGTAATACATAAGTTTAGTAATAATGTTCACAAAGAACTGTAGCCTAGATTGAATATACAAGCATTGTAAACATTATTGGGTGGTTTTTAAATAACATTCTAATCTTCTAGTAAGATTAACAGCTCTACATGGACCCGTGTGTAGAAATTGTCAATTGAAGAACTTATTTTGCTTTCAAAACTTGCTATTTCTTGGAACACTATCTATTGGATTAGTAGGGAGGATAGCATGCAGATAACCCTAACATTCATTTCATTTGTAAGAAGAATTCACCATTAGCAGCAGACAGGGCCATGAAGATTATTTATTACATGGCCATAACTAAAGCAAAAGTGATGAAATTGTGATCATTTCTTTCTTTCTTGCCCTGCCCCGGTTACTGGAAATGTTGACTTTGACCTTCAGCTCTGCATGTCGGTTTTTCCTGCTCTTGCTTTCTTCTTACCATCACTGGATTCCTTTGAGGAGTAACGTTTCCATGTTAAATGTTAATCTTTTATTCTCACAGGAGAATTGCAGTACTTTTTTCCTATTTTTCTGATTTCTAAAACTCATTTTTCTCAATATTTGAGATTCAGAAAAAATATATAATTTTCCCACAAAATGCCAGAAGGGAACCCCTACATGGAAACTGTTATAATAATGGATATCTATTATTTTGGCTTAACCAAGAATATTTCCTACTTCTTTCAGAAAGAGCACTGTGGTGCTCTTTTTGTAGGACAGCCTTGTCCCGCCCTTTATGGTTGATAAAGTGCACCACTTCTTCAAGTAGCAGGCAGAGCTGTCACATGCTTTGTAAAGACCGCATCCTAGTCTATTGACTACGTGTATCATGGTATAGTCACCTGACCCCTTATTCAGACATAATTCAGAGCCATTTAGCAGTCCATTAGTTGCGGATATGGAACTCCAGCTCTGTCAAAGACAGAATTAGAATACTGGATGTTGAGTCTTCATATTGGTAAAACCAAGATTCTAGGAGTTTCACTGACTCCCGTTCTCAAGTTCCTAGTTTTTTTGTGATTTTCTTTTGTGACATTCCAGTAAGTTATTACTTTTGCTTATGAGCAAGAGTTCTTTTGCTTGGAACCAAGAAAACCTAATTGATTCAATGACAAATAAAACAGGTTCTAGGACTACTGACTTGGTCAAAAAAGGTTTAATCAAATATTCCATACCATATCTACTCAAAACATTAGGCTAACTCTCTCTCTCTCTCTCTCTCTCTCTCTCTCTCTCTTTAACCTGTATCTTGTTGTTGCCTAATTCATTTAGCCTGGAATAGATGTATCTTACCAACAGAGTCATCATATTAGCTGCCCAGGGTTTTGGTGTGAGACATCACAGAATGACTCAGAAAGATCCACCAAATCACATGGTTTTGGTAATAGATCCTAGACTAATTTTTAGTCTAAGCAATAGGGAACTTCTCTTAGGTCTTAAGGCCTTATCCTGTAAAATATTTTATTTGGTGCTTGTATAAGCCATGGTTCTCCAGAGAAATAAAATCAATAGGTGATAGGTCGATAGATAGATGAAGATATTTATTATAAAGTGTTGATTCATACACTTACGGAAGCTGAGAAGTTCCACGATCTAACATCTGGAAGTTGGAGACACAGGAAAGCTGTTGGTGTAGTTCAAAGGCCTGAGAACTGGAGAGCCAACAATATAGATTGCAGTTCGGGTCTGAAGACCTGAGAACCCGTAGCACCAAGGGCAAGAGAAGACTTATGTCCCAACTCAGGCAGTCTGGCAGAGTTATTCAAATTTCTTCCACCTTTTTGTTCTATTCAGGCCTACACGTTGAATGATGTCCACTCACATTGATGAAGGCCATTGGCTTTCCCTAGTCCTCAGTTCAAATGCTCATCTCCTCACAGACATACTGAAATATTAATAACATAATCCAAACCCAGCCACTGATAGGGTGACTACCAATGCCAGGGATTCTGGGGCCTGTTTTCTTTGCTATTGAATTATTTGGTGTTCTAGGTTCCAAGCAAGAGAACTCTTGCTAACAAGCAAAATTAATAACTTATTAATATACTCAGATATTTGAGCTTCCTGGATCCCAGACAAGTTGACATACAAAATTAACCATCATGGTACATATAGTATTTTCCTTTAAATTTTTTTAAGATTAGCCTATTAATTAAAAATCCATCAATTTCACTTTTTAAAAAATCTGAATTTCCATTTTCTTTTAAACAGATAGTAACATCTAGAAATTCCGAGTCCAAATTCCCAAATGACAGCCCTTTAGGTAAATTACACATCCTTCATGTGCCAAGTTCTACCCAGTAAGCTTTGTTTCTTTGCTTTTACCTGCCCAACCCCACTTGGAGCTGTGTTTGGACCATTTGCTCTGCATGATCCAGCTGAGCACTTCAGAGGACTGGAATTTGAGGCCAAATCCTCACTTACATATGTCATTCCCTTGTGCACTTGCGTGGACAGTGGGTGGGCACTCGAAGATGAGATTCAAAAATTCAATATTCTGGGTACAAGTCAACTTTTAATCTTTTTTGTATGAAATAAGTTATTGGTTGGAGTATAAGATAAACTGCTAAAACAAAGAAAGAGACAGCACAATAGCAATAACAAAAATACAGTAGCTTAAACACAGCAGAAGTTTATTTCTCTTTCCTGAAATATTCCAGAGGTAGGCCTGTGGTACAGGTGGTAGGTAGCTCCTCTCCATGAAATCATCCAACTATCCAGTTTCCTTCTTCCTTCTCTCAGGTTGCTTTATCACTCTCTACTGTGTTTCTCACCCACCTGAGTAAAGATGGCTCATACTACATATCCAAGTTGCAGCTCATAGGAAGGGAAAAGAAAAAAAATATAGAGAAAACAAATTGCATTTCAGGAGGTAGTTCAGAAAGTTCACCCATCTTCTGCTCTTCCTTCATTGGCAACAGTCACAAGGCCTCACTTAACTACTGGGAAGCATTTCTAATATTCCAATTGGCAGCCACATGAGCTGCCAGAAAGCAGTGAGGGGCTGTCATTCATAGGAGGAAAGAGCAAGTGCACACTGGAGAACAATTACTATTTCCTGCTGTAATAGACCATTAGGAAAAAATGAAGAGGCAGATGGGTTTTTCTTCTCAGAGAACCCCCCCCACACACACACAAGCACACACACACACCCACAACCATCACAGCTAACAACACCTATTTATATATCCTGAATATTCACCTTTTTTAAATGAACAAAACAGCAGCAAATAGTGAAACTCTGAGGAAATGGTTTTCCTATTAACTGTGCATTGACCACTAAACTCTGGCTTTCAACATCATTTTTCTTTTATTTATTCACCTAATGGGTAAGACTTCTAATTTTACTAGTATGAAAATTAGGCACTTTCTGAAATGTTTAGAAGTTTCCCCCCATTTAATTTTTATATTAAAAAAAACTGTTCCTAGAAAAAAATAAATCTGTAAGTCATACGTGTCTGTGTGTGTGTGTGAAAGAGAGAATGGAGTATGCCATACCCATTACATCCATGAAGAAAGGGGAGAGAAAAGCATAGTCAGTGGTCTCCCTCCACAGCTTCACCAAATCTTTGATCAGAGTTGCCTAAAGGTCCTTGGACCTGCTGGTATTTTCATCCAGTAGAATACTTGTCTTTATTTTTCAAAACTTTAAAGCTACCACCTATGATTCTTATTCTACTAGACACTTTTTAAAAATTGTAGTTAAAGTCAAAGTGTTAAGATGACTCAAAGAACATCTTATTTCACAAGGAACCATAGTGTTTGCACTATTGTCAACCTCTTTGCTGGTCCCAGAAATCTCATTTTCAAAGTTTCAACATATAAGATAGAGTCACGGCTACTCTGGTGAAAGCAAGGATTGGTATCCTGGAGCTCTAACCACTGAAATCCCCTGTTGTCTGACTCAGAAGTTTCTGCAGGCTCTTTGACGAGCCTCTTGGCCCTCTGTGAGCACTGTCTGAAACCATGCTCCATTGACTCTTTGTTTCTGACCTGAGGTTCAGGGGTGAGTAAGAGAAAGGAAAAGAACAACCAGGACTTTTCAATATGATACCAGTGCAACTTTCCATTCTGTTAGTTCAGTGTTGTAAGAAGAAAACAGCCAGATAGAGCTTTACACAGACAAAGCAATGGTGTGTTAACAGACTCAAGCAGTTTTTAGTGTTTCAACCTCACTTGCCAACCTCTTGCAGTCACAGCCCTCTTCCAACCTGCATTCTTTTATAATGTGAAGCAGAGGCTGTGTTGAGATCTAGTGAGATTGTCACTTCTTATTAAATAAGAAACTGGGAAACTTGGTTTCCCCATCTATAGAAGAAGTAATCCTACTGCTTTCTCAGCCTGGGCAGAGGATTCATTACCTTACTCCTCAACCACCCTATTTGAATTGCACCCACCTTACCTTATGGCATTCTCGTGTGTGTGTGTGTGTGTGTGTGTGTGTGTGTGTGTGTGTGTGTGTGTGTGTGTGTGTGTTGACCAGACCGGAGTTCAGTGGCACAATCACAGTGCCCTACAGTCTCGACTTTCTGGGCTCAGGCAATCCTTCTGCATCAGCCTCCTGAGTAGCTGAGACTTCAGGTATGCATTATCACCATGCTTAGCTAATTTTTTAGGGTGTTTTTTGTTTTGGGGGACTTTTTTTTTTTGTAGTGATGAAGTCTTGCTATGTTGCCTAGACTGATCTCGACATCCTAGGCTCAAGTAATTCTCCTGCCTTGGCCTCTGAAAGTGCTGGGATTACAGGTGTGAGCCACCACGCCCTGTCCCTTATGGATTCTGTAATCCCTTATCCTGCTTTGTTTTTCCCTGTAGGGCTTATCACCCCCAGACATTATATATATTCATCTCTCTCCCTATCAGAAATAAACATCAAAAGAACAGAAACTTCATCTTATTTTGTTTGCTGCTATCTCCCTAGTCCCAGGGGAGTTTCTGGTATGTAGCAGGTGGGCAATAAAATAAGTTCGTTGCTGAAAACTATAAGATTGTTGAAAGAAAAAAAATGTGCATAATTGCCACATAGTACCTGGCACATGGCAGAGCCCCCAGCTGAAACTACTTATTTGTATTATTGGCACCACCCTCCTCACAGAGACTCTAAGATGATGACTGACTTAATGATCTCACCCACTTCTTCATGACGTGATGGATCTGCTCTAATATGCTCCCCAGGTTACAACAGAGATTTTCACAAAACCAAAGGGCATATGTAGTAGGTATAGCATTTCCACATTTCTAAAGTTGGCACATGAGGAGTAAAAAGTTCAGATAGCTGAGTGCAGTGGCTCATGCCTGTAATCCCAGCACTCTAGGAGGCAGAAGCTAGAGGATTGCCTGAGTTCAGGGATTCAAGACCAGCCTGGGCAACTTGGTGAGACCTTGACTCTGAAATAAATCAAAAAATTAGCTGGGCATGGTGGCACATGCCTGTGATGGCGCATGCCTGTGTTGGCGCATGCCTGTGGTTCCAGCTAGTTGGAAGGCTGAGGCGAAAGGATCACCTGAGCCCAGCAGGTCGAGGCTGCGATAGCCGTGAGCATGCCCTTGCACTCCAACCTAGGTGACAGAGTGATACGCCAACTCACAAAAAGAAAGAAAGAAAGAAAGAAAGCTCAGATAGCTTGAATTGTCCTCAGAAATTTTTTTAAGATAACACTACTTTGGAGATTAGTGTGCCATCTTTCTCTAGGTACATTCCAAACCAGGTTTTCCTCCAACATCACAATAGATCAGCAATTCTTTTGGTTGAATACCTGATGGAGTATTTGGCTTGTATTAGAGACTACATTGTGCCAAAAATAGTAATAAAAGTGTAAACAATTATAATGTTTAAGGGTAGTCTGTTTAAACACCAGAATGTCTCTTAACAAGGTAAGATGCTCACACCAGAATGTTTCTTAGCAAAGTAGGATGCTCACACATCTCCTTTCTCCCTTTCCCATGCCTAAAACCATTCACCAAAGGAGGATGCTATGACCTTTAGTTCTTCTTCCTCTCTGCTCAGGATCCAAGCACTCTCTGATGAAAGCAACATGCTCCTTCTCCCTGTTTCTTTCTTTTCTCACACAGTAGAGTCTGACACTTTTTGAGGAAGTATAAAGATCTGATATGTTACTTCTAAGTCACTCTGGGTAAGACACTTCATAGATTTGAAGATGGGCTGGAGTTATCACTGCATCATTTGTGTGTTAATTCTGTCTTGGCATCTCTCTCTCTCTCTCTCTCTTTCTCCTTTTACATTCCACCCACCCCTTCTCCTTTTTGCCACACATGGTTGAAATAGTCTGAGCTAAATGAGTGCATCAATAGAATCATAAGCGGTATCAAAAGATGGTTTTGCTCAGACCATTTTCCCATTGGAATGACCTTTAGAAGACATCTTATCTAACCTTTTTTTTTTTTTTTTTTTTTTGAGTTGGAGTCTCACTCCGTTGCCCAGGCTGGAGTGTAGTGGCACGCTCATGGCCACCCCAGCATCGACCTTCTGGGCTCCGGCAATCCTTCTGCCTCAGCCTTCCAAGTAGCTGGAACTATGAGCACACGCTGCCAGGCCCAGCTAATTTTTGATTTATTGTAGAGATGAGGTCTCACCAAGTTGCCTGGGCTGGTCTGGAACGCGCAGCGTGAGGTGATCCAATCGCCTAGGTCTCCCAAAGTGCTGAGATTACAGGCATTTTACACAAGGTCTGTAAGAAAAGTGAAAGAATTTGTCTAAATCACACAGTAAGTTCCAGTACTACAATCCAGTTCTGTGACTCTCTAATCTGAGGAGTTTTCTCCATCTTTCTCAACTGCCTTCTAGTGTGTCTCATGTAACACTCTCATTTTCCTTTCTCCCTTTCCATGCCTAAAACCACTCACCGAAGGAGGATACTATAGCCTTTAGTTCTTCTTCCTCTCTGCTCAGGATCCAAGCACCCTCTGATGAAGGCAACATGCTCCTTCTCCCTGTTTCTCTTTGTCTCCTCCCCCTTCCCTCCTTCCCCAAGAACCAGACGGATTTCGATGCAGCCTCCTGAAACTAACTCACTGCTCTGTGGGGCCAGTGCCCACCTCCTCCAGCCTTTGGCAGCTACTGTCATTCTTGGTGGGAGACATCATTCATGGAGACTCTGGCATGAGAATCATAACAACACAGGGCATTGGAGTCTTATATTTTCTTTTTGAGTCATGTTGAGCTGGGGTAACTTCCTCATACAAAGATCAAAAAACACATCCAGACAGTCAGTACAAATGGATAGCGAAGAGGACTTAGAGACTCCAACAGTATAAACAGATCTGCATTTTTGAAATAATAAGCATTCACGTATAATGTCAGATTATTGTTGTAGATTAGATTGTGGCTAGGGATGACCTTACATTACACATGCCCTGAGGAAGGTTTTCATGGTGTAAGACATTACACAGAACAATAGTTTGTTGCTAGAGAGCCAACAGAGTTCTAGAAAATGTTTGCCCACTTATACATTGGTTCCTTCTTTTGTGTTTTGATTGGAGCCATTTGACTGGTTTCCCAATGATTCAAGCACAAATCCACCATCACCACTCTCAATCTACCTTACCTGCATCTTTCCTTCTATTTACTTCACCACATCACATTCTCTCTCTCTCTCGCTCTCTCTCTCTCTCTCTCTCTCTCTCTCTCTCTCTCTCTCTCTTCAAAATGTTGCCAACAAATATATGTATCTTATTTCCTCCTACTTCAGGTGTAGCCTTTTAAATATTCCCAGGGGCTACAACCATGGAAAAAATTATGGAAACTAAAGAAGAGTCACCTTGAAGGAAAAGCTGAATTGGAGCAAGGCTGTCCAAGGACTCCCCCAAAGTCATTTGATGGTCTGGGTGTTAATTATAAGTGCCTTCTGCCCCCAGTTTCCTTTCCTTTTGATTCTCATTAGTAATCTTAGTCTCTCCATATGCTTCATAGACTTTTACCCTTCCACTCACCATTACATTCAGTCAAGTAGGGGTAGGAGAGAGAAGAAAAGGAAAATTTTGTGTAAAGTTTCTATTTGCACAAATGTTCCTTCAACCTTCTAGCTAATGCCTGAGGTAACATCTCTAATAGCCTTTGAAGTTGAAAGTGGATTTGAGTATATTTTAGTAGGTGCCTTCGTAGTTTGACTGATGACATTTCTTGTTTTAAAATAGTTTTGCTCCAATGGTGTTTTCTCCTAGTGCTAGGATGAGAAAACTCTAATGCATGAGGATATCATACGATAAATGGATACTAATCAGCAGGGACACAGAAGGGTGCACAAATCAACCATGTGTGTTATTTTTAGAGCGTTCATATGATATGATTCACCTTAAAAGCATTTCTAAGGGTGAGCATCTGAAACTATCACCATGATTTACTGAAGTCATGGAGAGCACATGTGACTTTCCTGTTTTGAAAATGACATTATGTTGACACTATGGATTTTTTCCTTCCTTTGGTTTCTTACAGACTCGTTGGCCCAAACCAAAAGACCAGCATAAATTCTCTCTGGTACCCTGCGGTCCCTGTTCAAAGACTCAGAGTATTTGGTGTACATGATCTATATACCAAGGTGATATTCTAACAGAGACAAATTATGTTCAAACATCTGAAAATCATCATTTCTATGCATATGCAGGCATTTTAAGAAAAATCTACAAGAGGATCAAAAACAAGATTAAACCACATCTGTTTGGATTTAAATGACATTGTCTATGTAGTTCAAAGTTGTTTCCTTTTGTATTATAAAAAAAAAAAAAAAAACCTGCCCAGCTGTTTTTTATCTTAAATTCTTAGTCTTTATCAAAGAAGTGTTTTCATTGGCTAGGCAGTGTTATTTCTAAAAGTTAAAGTATTTAGGAAAGGAGGTTAAGAAAAAATATGCTTTATTCATCTAAGTTCTATTCCCAGAGCCTTTTCTTGGCACTCACAAAAAAAAAAAAAAAAAAAAAAAAACTAACAGAGATTTTGTTCGATTCTAAATAGAAAGGCCATATCTACTGTGTGTCATCATATCATAAATTAGAACTTCCATCTTTCTCTACAAGTAATTGATTACAATTGACACTGATAAAAAACATGAAACAAAAAAATGAATCCTAAAAGGTATGTATTATATGGTAAATAAACATTTGACTGTGTGACTGTTATGCACTGTTAAATGGGAAAGAGAATGTTTTTGAAAGCTGCCATCTATCAGTAAATAGTTCTGTTTAATAGAGATGTGGGTGTAGAGTGCTTCTACTCTGGTAGTGTGTTTCTTTTGGACATCTGACACATTTATAAATTAAAAAATCATATGTGATTACAAGTTCTTCCCATCTTATGAGGAGTAAATAAGCTCCACTGTACAGCTCCACTAAATGGCATATTAGAATGAAACTTGAAAGCAAAAATAAGAATGAATCAAAGGAATTTAATGTGACAACCAAACCATTCTATGCAATTGCTTAGCTCCTTTCTGGTTAGATGATTCTTTGTGTAATTTCCATCTGAGTTTAGCCTAATGACTAAACATAATACAGACTGGTAGGTTTACAGACACACACACACACACACACACACACACACAGAGAGAGAGAGAGAGAGAGAGAGAAAGAGAGAGAAAGAGAGAGAGAGACTATTGTTCTTACCATGTGTCAACAATCAGCAGGTATCTTTAAAGAGGCTATTATTACTGAAAAGACAACTTTTGATTGTAGCATTTACAAGCAGGTCTCTGTTCCACACAAACAGAAGAATTATTTTTTCCTTGTCAAACAAAAAGATCTTTAGTTTTCTATTCCTAGTTTGTGTTGTTTCAGTTTTCCTCAGTTTTGACTGCCATAAAACATATTTTTGAGAATTAATCAATTAAGCAAGCCCCAACTATGAAAGCCAAATTCATAGCACTTTCTAACACATTGGTTTTTATCTACTTCTTGTTTCTTTAATATAGTCAAAGTATTCAGTTAAGCATACTGCCTGGGTTCCAGAATCATATTATCTGCCTTCAAATCCACTAGCATGTAATTTAGGGCTACTTATCCTCAGTTTCCTCATCTACAACTAACTTCATAAGGCTATAGTAAGGATGAAATGAGAAAAGACATGCAAAGCACCTGACAGAGGGCCTAGCACAAAATAGTTTTTCAGTAAATATTTGTCATCATTATTCTGTAGAGACTCGTCTAAATCTTCTTCCTGTTCCTCACCTCCCACTGCCCCATTACTGCTTTGTATGCTTAAATCATAAGTCAGGTTCCTATACTAAATAGGCGAAGTTGAGATGATATGGTTATTTGCATCTTGAAATTGCTTGCTGTATTCATCTTCCCTTTCTTCTTTAGCTCCTACTCTTAGAAAAGTCATACTCCTCCCTCTGGAGACCAACTCCTCAATCTCTAAAGAGAGCATGTGTGTTGTACGAAGGGTAAGCCAATGGCAATGACCTGCATAGGGCTTGCTAGGTGGGAAAAACTGCCATGATCCAATGGTGCTGCCTGCCATGGTTTAAAGAAAGGAGACAGACAGATTGAGTGGCAGAGACATGCCACCAAGTCCTATATTCTTGGTCCTGGTCCCTCCTGCCTCCTCTGAGCCCTTACTCCTTCATTTATCATCTTTGTCAATCACATTTTTCATGACTCCCTCTTGGGGATCATTAAAATAACATCTTGATGGATCTCCTAACTACTTGCCTGACCTCATTCCATTCCCTCCCCAAACTGCTGCCAGGTTAATTTTGCACAGCTACTTCTGTTCAGAAATCTACATGGCACCTAATACAGACAGAAAAAAAAAATCCCCTCTTTTTATAACTGATAGAGTGGAAAGAATATCAGGACTTTATGGCCTTCACTGAGGAAGAGAAATTTGTCTTTTAAAAAGCAGACAGATTTATGGAGATTCCTGCGTACCAGACACCTTACTAAATGTTCTGCCCACCCTATGTCTTCTAATCCTCACAAGAATTCTATGAGGTAGGTCTTCTTACTGTCCCCATTTTATTAATAAGAAAACTCGGTTTAAAGAAGTTAACCTTGTTCAAGGACACATAGTTTTGTGTTGCTGTTTAATCATTTTGTTTGTGCATTTCTTGTCTACCCACCATCACAAGTTCTTTGGCACCCAGGAAGGCGTGCTAAATACAGAGTAGGTGTCTGGTAAATTCCTTTTAAATCAAATTGGGCCACAGGCTTCAAACATATCTCTCATCAGTCCCAAAGTGCAGCTGCATCACTCTTAAAGTATTTCTTTTTTTTAAGCTTACATTACATCGGGCCTTTTAGCTCTCAGAACATCTTCTCATGCCTTTTATTTGACTCTCATAACATTCCTATAATCCAAATATGAATATCGCCATTTTGCAGATGTAGAACCTCACCATCAAGCAATATATCCACGTAACAAACCTGCACAGGTATCCCCTTGAATCTAAAATGAGATCCAAAGAAATTATGCTCACCAATGTGCGAAAATGTAAAAACCTAAATTATTTTGCTTAAATTAAATCTATACTTAAAAAAAAGAAGAAGAAAAGAAAGTGCAGGATGGTCAAGTGATTTGCCAAGATCATACAGCAAACAAACTGCTGAACTAGAAAATGAACCCAAGAGTCACCCACTTAAGTGGTGAGGCTTTAACGACACCTCTCTAGATGCTTGGAACAGAAGCTCAATGGTTACAAAAAGTTGGTAAATGACATTATTTTTAAATACAAATAGCTGTTGGGCATCCTAAAAGCACAGCAGTAGTTGAAGAGTGTGGACTCACAGCATGTGGTTTCTTTGCCCACTTCTTGCCTGGGAGGTGAGTTGAGGACAGAGTCTCAGCTCAACAGTGAATGTCTTGGTTTTCTTGAATTTATGTAACAACCACCCTGGATGTTATTTCAACACAGTTTATCTTCCTACGCAGTCATATGTCCCTTTATAATTTCAAGGCAGATCGACATGGACTGGGGCTTTTGAGGTTTTTGGACAAAGGTGGCACTGAGGCTTATTCAAGGGATTTGAATTTCAAATGGGCAGAGGAGGTCTTGGCCAAATGCCTGCCTGGAGATGTGGGGCTGAAATGTCAGCAAGGAACATTAATGCTGCTGCTGTGTTTGGCTGCTTTTCATCCAGGGAAGGAACAAGTAAGCACAGAGATACTCCTCAGAGTGGGATGAGGTAATCCAACGGTTTTTAAGAGTATTTTGGTCTCTTGGTTCCAGAACAGTTTGGTGAAGTGGATTTTCAAAAGAGAAATAATGAAAAAACCAGGCAGCAAGATCTGTAGCCTTGCCAGCTATGCAGCCTCAGCAGGAGATGATGTAGTGATTCTACAGAGAAGATTCCGGGGTTCAAGGCTGGCCCTGTTCTAGTACTGGTTGAGTCTTCTGATTGTGGCGTCTGTATTTATTCTGCACATTTGGGGCAAGTACATCCTTCACAGATCCAGCTACATCCATCTGTCATCTAAAGAAGAAGGAAAAAATTCAATATATCTTAGACCAAAAGCATAGATTTTCTGTTCCTTAGAAACAAGTTTTCAGCAAGCTTACTATTTTACAGGGAACGAACAGAATTGATCTTGAGGAATCTGGTTATTTTTTTTCTTAAAGCTAATAAGCTTTTAAGTTTATTTAAACAATAAAAATAGATACAAATAAAGTGTGTCCTGTCCCCATAAGTTCTCATGGCTGGCTCCTTTTTTTACTCACATCTCGTCAAGACATACCCTTTCCAAAAGACCACTCCTCAAAGTCTAAAACAGTACCACAAATCATAAATGTGTCTTTAGATGTGATCGTGGTGGTGTGGCTTGATATTTTTTTTAAATGATGAGTTATCTTTAGAAATACTTAGTGAAATATTTATAAATGAAATAATGAGACAGAGTTGGTGGGGATATAGAGGAAATAAGATTGGCCATGAATTGACATTGTTGCAGGAGACTGTAGTTAAATGGGGGATTGCTTTACCGTCCTCGCTACTTTATTTGAATTTTTTCATAACAAAGAAAATTGCAAATAATTTAAAGAACAAATCTAAAAGAGCCCTCTCACCACTCCATAGTCTTCCTCACTTTGTCTCATTTTTAAATATTTTCCAGCATTTAGCTCTGTGGAATCATCTTGCCAATGTGTTTACTACCAGTCCCGTCCTCCACCAGAATTTTACACTCCAAGAAGACAGGCAGCTAGTCAGAATCATTCCTGTCATAGTAAGAGCACAAATGACATTCAGGTCTAGTTTTATTTTTAATTATTTATTTATTTATTTTGAGTCAGAGTTTCACCCTGCTGCCTGGGCTGGAGTGTAGTGGCATGCTCATGGCCACTGCAGCCTTGACCTGCTGGACTCAGATAATCCTTCCACCTCAGCCTTCCAAGTAGCTGGAACTACAGGCACACACCACCATGCCTGGCTAATTTTTTGATTTATTGTAGAGATAAGATCCCACCACGTTGCTCAGTCTGGTCAAACCCCTGAACTCAGGCAATCCTCTCGCCTCGGCCTCCCAAAGTGCTGGGATTACAGGTTTGAGTCACCAAGCCCGGCTGGTCTGGATTTATTACCACTCTCATAGTTTTCTAACTATAAGACCTGGAGCAAGTTACCTAATTCTGAGCCTATTTGTTCACTTTCCACCTGGAAAAAAAATCTCTCTTCTTTAGGAATGTAGTCAGCATGGATAAAAACACCTTTGAATTGTCAATCAGAGGAATTGTCACTTTCTAGCTTTTTAACAAGTAAGCTTCTTTTAGCTATTTTTTGTTATGTGTGTGGGATACAAATTGATATTTACATTTTTTGTGTGTCAATAATTTTACAAGATTTAGTGACTAAAGGTATCTTCCTTCACTTTACAAATAGAACCAAAAAGCGAAATGTGTGCTTGGCTTAACCAGTTCTGACTTGATCTGTAAATTTTTTCTGATTTCTTCTGCAAAATGAAAATGAGAGGATATAAGTTGGGGTGATTATTAAGATGAGAGAGATAAAATCTATATGGATTTTATAAATGTCAAGTCAAATTTTATAGAAATTCAAAATGCACTGGAGATATTCAGCAGTTCTCCTGAGGCCTAATCATAGGCTTGATGGGCTTAATTTTTCTCTAATATATAATTCTCTGTTATAGTACTCTACAAAATGCTGTAGCATATCATTAATGCTTACAAAATGTCATAAAAGTACACAGAGCAGAAAACCTCCCAGCTAGAGAAATTTTACAATCTGAAGATAGAGGCAGTTAACTTTAATCTAGGGAGCTGAAAAAAATAACACAGAATGGGTAGATAACTTTAGATTCTCCTACTTGTTCTTTTGAAGTAAGGGACAATATTTGGGAACTGACATTGTTTTGATTGTACAGGAAAATTCAGAATAAAACCCAAGAGTGTCCATAGTAAAAGGAAGGAGAAAGGAAATATATTTTGAAAATAACTGAAGCCTTGAAATTGATTACATTACAAAACAGCGAAATAAATTTGCCTACAGATAGATTTTTTTAAAAGGCAAACCAACTTTTGAATTTGTTAGAAATAAAACACAAAAACAGCATCATGGAAATTTGGGAAGCTGTACTACATTGCCCACCAAATACATTGGAATAAAAATAAGACCAGTGCATGATTGTACAGCTGCAAATAATGCAAGCTGTTTAAAGCCTATGACAGTCCTTCCTAGAGTGAAGGGGTAAATGGATCCCAACTGTTAAATCCATGAAATCAACAAGTATTTATTGAGCATCTGCTGTATACCAGGCAGCAGGGTAAGCATTGGAGATACACAGGGGGGATTTGGGCAGACACAATTCCTGCCCTCATAGCATTTATTGTCCACTAGTAAACAAGTAGCTATATATAATTAAATCAAGGCAAAGTAGCAAAATAACTATTCAAGACAGAAGCATTTAATGAGGTGGTCTTTCCAAGTCTAGAGGTATGGGAATGGGGACAGGGGAATCACAGAACATTATCCTTGAAAGACATACCATTTATTCAAATTTAATCATGCATAGGTGGACGTTAGCTAGGTTACCAAGGGGAAAGCCTTTCTACAAATAGGGAATAGCTTGTGGAAAGGCCCCGGGGCAGGAGACAGCGAGTTGACTTGGTAAACTGAGAGAAATTCAGTAGAGCTGAAGTGGAAAAAGACTAGGAAAGAGTAGCCAAGATGAGAGTAGAGAAGGAAGTATCTGTTAGGTCATGTGGGCCTTGTCAAGGATTGAGGACATTATTCTAGGAGCAAAAAGAAATTATAGGCGTTAAAGCCAAAGAAAGTATAATTGCTCTTCTTATTAAAGAAAAAAAGTGATGCTATAATGAGGTGAATTATAATTGAAACGTTCTGGAAAACAGGCCATTTGTACACATTGGTCAAGACATCCAAATATCTCCAGAATTGAAGGACTCTGAGAACTCATTGTTTCCTGCAACAAAAGAATTACAGTACAACCTGCCAAAAGGAAAACACACACACACAGTCTTGGAGATCATCCCTGGAAAACAGACAAAATAATTCTGAACCACATCTGAGGCACAAGTGCTTATGAAGAGATGTCAAATGGGTGGAGTTGACCCACCCCAGAGGCCTCTTGGGAAATTACAGTGAATAGCTTGGGGTGGAGGGGTAACCCGAACCATTGGCATCTTCAGAAAGAGCCTTTTGCCACAAATGGGAGTGGTGGACTACCATCCCCAATTCTGGTTTGTGGTCTGATGCACAGAAATCTCTTCAGTGATTCTTGTGAAGGTGCCACCCATTTGCTTAAGACAAAAACCTGGGAATCATCCTTGGTTCCTCCTTATTTTTTATTTCACACATTGAACCCATCAGCAAAGCACTTACTATTCTTACTTTCAAAATATATCTTGAATCTATTTCCTCTTCTATGACCCTGGACCAAGTCACCAGCATCTCTGGCCTTGATGACTGACAGGCCATCCTAGTTCTCTGTGGTCCATTGTGGAGAAGTAACTTTGTAAAACTTAAATCAGATCTTGTTACTCCACCACTCAATATTCTTCCCTGGTTTCCCTCCACACTTAGAAGAAAATTATTTCTTTTTCTAGCCTAAAAAAAAAAAAAGAAAAAAACCCTACATAAAGTCTAAGTTTTAACCAGCCCTCCAGTTTAAGTGCTAAAGTTTGAATGTGTTACTATCCTTTCTGTTCCTTGGGTCTGGAATGCTCTGTGATTTCAGCTGTAAGTTTACCAAAAGCCAAAATAATAACAGTAGTTAGAAAATGTAGAAAGATACTGCTTTTCTATGAAAAAGACTAGGTAGGTAATCCAGGATTGATCTTGGAGTTTACTCTTCCAGCAAACTCAGACCCCTACTATCTTGCTTCTCTACCATTTACAGCCTCTGTTCTCAAGTTCATGTCATAATCCAAGATATCTGTTAGGTCAGTACAAGTGTTAGGTCACAGCGCATTGGGAGGCTGAGGTGAGTGGAGTGGATTGCCTGAGCCCACGGGTTTGAGACCCGCCTGGGCAACTTGGCAAGCCCTCATCTCTACAATAAATCAAAATTAGCCGGGTGTGTGTGCCTGCAGTTCCAGCTACTTAGAAGGCTGAGGCGGAAGGATCACCAGGGCCCAGCACATGGAGGTTGCGGTGGCCGGGAGTGGCCACTGCACTTCAGTCTGGGCGACAAAGTGAGACTCCAACTAAAAAAATAATAATAAAATAAAATAAATAAAAATTTAAAAAGTGTTAGGTCAGTGGACCAGTGGGCTGAGCCAGTGCCACAGGTAAGATGCAAAGAATTGCATAGAAATTAGATTAAGAAAAAGTTTATTTAGAAAGTAGATTGAAGCAGGGCTCAGTGGCTCAGCCTGTAATCCCACGCCTTTGGGAGGCTGAGGTGAGTGGATTGCCTGAGCCCGCGGGTTCGAGACCTGCCTGGGCAGCGAGACCTCATCGCTACAATAAAATCAAAAAAATCAGCCAGGGGTGGTAGCGCACGCTTGTAATTCCAGCTACTCAGAAGGCTAAGGCGGAAGGATCACCAGAGCCCAGCAGGTCGAGGCTGCGGTGGCCGGGAGCGGCCACTGCACTCCAGTCTGGGCGACAGAGTGAGACTCCAACTCAAAAAAATAAAATAAAATAAATAAAAATAAAGTAGATTGAAGAGAGAGAGGGGAGACCCACATGTCCAAGATTGGGGAGAAGAGTCACCACTTAAAGAAAAGCATGACCGCAGGTGCTTGTGGTTCAATGCTTTTTAAAGCTTTTCTTTGGTGGGAGCAGGTTGTCTAGGTGATTCGGTGGTGGTCTGTTTTATGTCATCACGAAGGGGGCAGGTAAACACAGGAACTATTGCCATAGTGATGGAGTAGTGGTGGTCCGTGTTCCATGGTCACAAAGGGCTCATCACAATAGATTAGGTTAGCTTGGCCCTTTATGGCATTAAGACAAATACTTTGGATCAAAGTATTTAGTTAGTACAAAGCATGCTTGAGGGAGTTGCCAGACAACAATCAGTGACTGTCTCCAGTAAACTACAATGATTCAGGGCAAGTTAACGTATTTTGCTAAGAAAGCATGACAGGGCTAAGCAGTGTTAAAATGGCTGCACTTTAGCTAAGGTTACTCCATTTTTGGCGTTTCACCCTTTTAATATCTATGCCAGTTCTATTTGTCATGGCTTCATTCTAGGCACTGAAAAGAGAAAAAGAAATAAAGTCATGACTTTCCCCTTAAAGACACTTTCCAGAAGTTGCACACATCCCTTTCATTGCCCAGAGTCTAGTCACATGGACACGCCCATCTTCAAGGAAGGCTGTCAGATATAAATGTTTATTCTGACTGATCTCTATGTCTAGCCAAAATTTGGGATTGCATTGCTAAGGGAGAAGAAGATAATACATAGTGGTGGACAATAATCAGACTCTACTACATCCCCTCACCTTGATATGCTTTTGTAAATTTTTATTTATTTATATTGACTTATTTATTTTAGAGATGAAATCCTCCTATGTCACCCAGGCTGGCCTTGCACTCGTGGGCTCATGCCACCCTCCAGTCTCAGTTTTCCAGGGAGCTGGAAGTATAGGCATGAACCACCATGCCTGGCCATATGCTTTAACCTAAATTTATCTTTCTCAAAAAGCCAAACCACCAGACTGGAGCAAACTCCATTCCGTTGTTTTCTCTCACTGCACCCAAATTATTTCTTTTATAGTTTATAATAAAATTATGTACATGTGTATGCACTGTCTCCACTCATAAACTGTAAACTGCCTTAAGGCAGAAACCACATCTATTTTATTCAGTATTGATCATCCAACACCTGATACAGAGCCAGGTACATAGCAGGCCCTTAGTATTAGGTAAATGAATGAACAAATGGACAAATGAACAACGAAACAACTCAACAAAGCCAACCCTTCTGTGGCAGGTGGAAAAGCTTGTGCAGAGAAATATGAGCTCCACTGGGGAAGAGGTGCTTACCCCCACCCCTGTCATATGTACTGGCACTTGTTAAAGTTGGGAATCCCTTAGCCCACAACATGAAGAACTGAACACAAATTCTACTTCTGCTGTAAACCTATAGGTTATTACAACCAGTGTGATAAAAGCCAGGAAAGAAAAAGCAATAAGAAATCATGATAGAGAGAAAGCTCAAAGAAAGGCCATAGAAATAAACCCAAATATATTAGTAATCACAATATAAATGATTAAAATTTTCCAGCTAAAAGGCAGAGGTTCTCAGATTTAGGTTTAGGAAAATAAAATAAAATTCATAGATTATAAGAGGCATATGTAAAATATAATGACACAGAAAAGTGTAAACTAAAGCAGTATAAAAATACTTGCGAGGGCAACACAAACCTAAAGAAAGCTCATGTAGAAAATCTGAATTTCACACAGTATAGTCAAGACTAAAAGAATCTTTAAGATCAAACATCAATGTTATGTAACGAAAAAAGAAAGATAACTATTCTGAACCGATATGAACCCAACAGAATTTCAGAATATATGTCAAGAATTGGTAGACCTAAAAAGAGAACTTATCCAATCTATAATAGTTGAGGGAGATTTAACACACCTGCCACAGAAAGTTCTAACAAGAGCTAAAAATTAATATAATAAAATATAACATATTATATATTATAATACTTTTAATCCTCTTTATAAGTACATGCAACATAGTTTTCTTTTCAAATTCTGCGTACATAAAGTGACAGGGTGGTCTCAACAGATATTAAAGAATTTAGGTCGTAAAGAGTATAAAGCCAGGCTTGGTGGCTCAGCCTATAATCCCGTACCTTGGGAGGCTGAGGTGAGTGGAATGCCTGAGCCCGCAGGTTCGAGACCTGCCTGGGCAACTTGGTGAGACCTCATCTCTACAGTAAATCAAAAAATTAGCCGGGTGTGGTAGCACGTGCCTGTAGTTCCAGCTACTTGGAAGGCTGAGGTGGAAGGATCGCCGGAGCCCAGCACCTCAGGCTGGTCGAGGCTGCGGTAGCCGGGCGACAGAGTGAGACTCCAACTCAAAAAAATAAAATAAAATAAAATAAAGAGTATAATCTCCGCCAATAGTACAATAAAATCAGAAACCAATAAAAAGGGATAGTCTGTGGAGAGCGCGGCCTGAGCCAAGATGGCGCCCGGGACCTCTGCCAAGTCCCATGATTAGGCGCATGATATACCGCCGGGCCCTCCTCCACTGCGCACCGCGCAAGTGCAATGCTGCAGAGCCTATGAACTGCTGACACGCTGGTACGGGACTTGTGGGCGGAGACCAAGGGATATAAGTATGGGACAATGAAGAAGAAGAAAGAAGAAGCTAAGAAGAAGAAGAAGAAAAGAGAAGAAGCTAGCATGGTGTAAAGGCTGAATAAACCGCTTTGAGAAGAACACGTTGTTGTTGCCTCCTTCCTGCTGGTCAGGGGTGAGCGACAAGTGGTGGCCCGTACGGGGACCTCAGCTGTTCAGAACTCATCGCGGACAGGGTGACTAGTCACAGGGTAAGTTCCCAGGTAAGTGGGACAAGCAAGGCTCTCGGTTGAGACAATAAGGTTCCCGGTTAACAGGGACAAGCTTACTTAGGACAATAAGGTTCCCGGTTAACAGGGACAAGCTTACTTAGGACTATGGGTAACACCACATCGGCGCAGACGCTTCAACAGGCTCTCAAAAGCCTGCTGAAAGTAGAAGGGGCTGAAGCAATGAACACTATGAGAGAAGAGTGTTCTGAGCGGTCACAGGCAGGAGACACAGAGGCGGAAGGGCTGTCGGGGGGGGGGAACTAGAGGAGCTCGTTGAAAAAATGAGTGCTATGGAAGTGCCTATACAGCCCTCGGCGCGAGACCGCCTCCTTATCCTCCCCCGCACGGAAGGACGCAGCCTCCACCCAGAGGCGTGGCAGCAATACAGGGCGCAGTGCTTTCCTGTGATTCGCCCAGGGGTTATTGATTCAGATTACACCGGGGAGGTCAAGGTAATGGTTTCATCCCCCCGAGGCATTTCGGCTATCTCACCAGGAGACAAGATAGCTCAATTACTCCTTCTGAGCAGCTTACATGAGAAATTTCCTGCGGAGAACAAAGAGCGGGGAGACAAGGGGTTTGGGTCTACGGGCGCCCCCCAGATTTTTTGCTCATTAGATCTCAGCACCAGACCGGTGCTCAGAGTCACAGTTAATGGTAAGCCCATAGTTGGTTTATTAGATACAGGTGCCGATCGTAGCATCGTTAGCACCACAGACTGGCCGCCGGGGTGGCCCACACAGCAGTCAGACCAAACCTTAACAGGCCTGGGGTACGCCCAGATGCCGCAGATTAGTTCTCGCTTGTTGCCATGGAAAGATGAAGAGGGCCACCATGGGGATTTCCAGCCCTATGTGCTGAAGGTCCCAATTTCTCTATGGGGCCGAGATATATTACAGCTTATGGGTTACAAACTAACAAATGAAGGATGTTATAGCCCTCAAGCGAGAGGCATCATGCATGGCATGGGATATGTCCCCGGGAAAGGATTAGGTCGCTCCCTGCAAGGTAGAACTTCTCCAGTAGCTACCTCTAGAAAACAAGATCGTAGGGGGCTGGGTTTTTCGTAGGGGCCACTGAGAGGGCACTACCCATTACGTGGAGGACTGAGGATCCCGTGTGGGTTTCTCAGTGGCCACTCCCCTCAGTAAAATTAACCGCTGCTCACGAGCTGGTGAAGGAACAATTGGCCTTGGGTCATATTCGCCCCTCTACTTCCCCTTGGAATACTCCTATCTTTGTAATCAAGAAAAGGTCTGGTAAGTGGAGACTCCTGCATGACTTGCGAGCGGTTAACGCGCAAATGGTCCCGATGGGGCCAGTCCAACGTGGGCTCCCATTGCCGTCCACTTTACCACGACATTGGCCCTTAATAGTTTTGGATATAAAGGATTGTTTTTTCTCCATACCTCTGCATCCTAGTGATACTCCTAGGTTTGCCTTTACTGTGCCTTCTATGAATCATGAGAAACCAGACAGTAGGTACGAGTGGACAGTGCTGCCTCAGGGCATGGCCAATAGCCCTACAATGTGTCAGCTATATGTTGATAATGCTCTAAAAGAGACTAGGTCTGCCTTTCCTGAAGTAAAAATATATCATTATATGGATGATATCCTAATCACTGCTCGACATGAGAGTACCCTTGATGCGGCTCTTGAGAGTGTGATGTCTAACCTGAGTCAGTGGTCCTTGGTGGTTGCCCCCGAAAAGATTCAAAAGGATTTAATAGTTAATTATTTGGGAAGCAAGATAACCTTGGAATCAGTACATCCCCAAAAGCTTCAAATTCGGACGGACAACTTGAAAACCCTTAAAGAATGTTTAATTAAACAAAAGGGGGGAATTGCCCCCGCCGGCTCCACCCCCAGGGAACGATTATCCATTGCTCTTTTTACATTAAATTTTTTAAATGAAGACAAATTGGGCCGGGTTGCGGCGGATCGTCATGCTAGCCCTAATTGTGCCAAAAGAGGGCTCGTTATGTGGAAGGATCTCCTTACCGGTCAGTGGCAGGGCCCTGATCCAGTACTAACATGGGCCAGAGGATCTGTTTGTGTCTTTCCCCAGAACCACCAACAGCCGCTGTGGGTGCCGGAGAGGCTAACCAGGATAGTCCAGGATGACGAGCCTGCTGATCCTGTGCTTATGGCCAGCGCTGATCCTGCGTGTGACGGGACAGCAGAATGATGTACGCTGGGGGGGGATCCTTTCGGCCTTTCCCAGGCCAATGCCGGTAATTGGTCAGAGAACTTTGATAAGCTGCTTGGAGAACTACGTACACCCATCGTAATCATCAATTCCACCCGAGTAGATACTAAGCTGGTTAAAGGACTCATGGGATGGGTCACCACAATTGCATCTCATGTAAAGGAATGGGCAGGACTTGCGGGTCTTGGGATCTGTCTTGTACTTCTATGCCTCCCTTTTGTCCGGTGCATGTGTAATGCTCGGCAACAGCACAAGAAGGAGCAAGCCCTCATGTTGTAGGCTCTCGCGGCCATGGAGGCTGGTCGATCTCCCCAAGTGTGGATTGGACTGCTAGGGAAGTAGCCAAAGACGGGTAAGATCCCCTGGGAACGTTACCAACCTAAGACAGGGGACAGGCCAGCGCTGCTTGTATTCCCAATGACGGGTAAGGAACGTTTCCGCAAGGGACAACCTAAGACAGGCATTCTCTTGTTCATAAAACAAAAAAGGGGGAGATGTGGAGAGCGCGGCCTGAGCCAAGATGGCGCCCGGGACCTCTGCCAAGTCCCATGATTAGGCGCATGATATACCGCCGGGCCCTCCTCCACTGCGCACGGCGCAAGTGCAACGCTGCAGAGCCTATGAACTGCTGACACACTGGTACGGGACTTGTGGGCGGAGACCAAGGGATATAAGTACGGGACAATGAAGAAGAAGCTAGAAGAAGCTAGAAGAAACTAGAAAAAGAGAAGAAGCTAGCATGGTGTAAAGGCTGAATAAACTGCTTTGAGAAGAACACGTTGTTGTTGCCTCCTTCCTGCTGGTCAGGGGTGAGCGACAATAGTCATCCATCCAAATACATTTACAAATTTTAAAACACTCTGCTATTAGTCATTCATAAAAGAACGCAATGAAAATTATTTAGAAATAACTCACCAAAAAAACCCTCATATGTATAATTGAGTAAAAATACTACTTTGAGGGCAATGTGCCACCTTAAAAATGTATACTCAACAAGAGAAAAATGTAAAGCTAATGAGCTAAGTGTTTAACTCAGAAAACTAGAGAAAGAACGACAGAGTAAACTCAAACCAGTAGCAGAAAGGACATAATCAAGACAGGAGCAAAACTTTAAAATTCTTTTAAAGAAACAAACAGTAATAAAGATCAAGCCAATCTAATCCCAGCCCTCTGAGAAACTAATAAAACAGACAAACATATGACAATTTGTATGAGGAAGAAGAGGGAAAAGACTGTTGATAAATGCGATGAAAGAATGATCAACCAACAAGTGACTTGATTTTGGTGGTCGTTAGGATAAAATGGAATTATATAAGGTGAAAAGTGGGGTCCAAAACCTGCAACCCAGTAGGAACCTAGTATCGGTTTCTCCTCTCTAAATAAAAGAAATAAATTAAAATGAAGTGTTAAGGGGCAATAACAGTTTAGCACAGCAATTTTTGAAGTGCTGATTTTAAAGAAGATCACAGAATATAAAACAAATAATAGCAGAATCACTCTGAATACAGGTAGTGGCAGGAGAAACCCTTTCTTTATTGTCTCCCAGGTATCCCTTACACATTTCCTGGGAATCCCTGGGACTTTGAGACCTTAGTTTAAAAACCAATCATTTAATTTAGTGCCTAACTCAACAAATAGATTTTGAGAGCCCACCATGCCCAAAGTCTTCTGCTCTTCAGGATCATCATGTGTGACTGCAAGGAGTGAATCTTATGATGAATATAAGAAATAGACAATTGCAGGACTTCTTTTCAGACTGCATGAATCTTCTTTACTAAAAGCATAAGGGTGTTTTCTCTCTCATCCTTCCTATGACAGAACACAAGTCTGGACCACATCTACTATCATTAGTGTCTCTGTTAGAGTTCTTGGGTTGTAAGTAGGAGAAAACTCTGGCCACCAGCCATAGAAATCATTTATTGGAAGAATACTGGGTGACTCACTAAATCCAAGGAAAAGATAAACAACAATACACAGAGAAGGACAGAAATCAGGACAACTTCAGGTTTTGGACAGTAGGAACTAAGGAGAGTTTATTCACACAGGTTGTAACATGGTAGCCCAAATTTGAGAGGGCTTGTGTGTAAGGTTCTTTGCCTATTCCAAATAAGTCACTCGGAGGACCAGCAAGGAAAGACGCTGGTTTACTGAAATTTTCAGGAGGCACCACAGATGGCTGGTCAGTGAAGAAAGAATCCACCCAGGAGGCACCTACAACCGTGGCCAGATGCTGAAGAAAAATTCATGCCACAAGAGAGTACAGCAAGCAGTTTTATAGTCAAGCAAGTTAATTATTCAACTTGCTACACGGGTGGTTAGAATCAAAATGAATAAGGGTGCCACCCACATTGTTCTCAACTCTTGTTAATTACCTGCATCTCATGACTCATTACTGGGAATATGCATATCCTTCAGGGGCCAGCCTTACCCAGAGGCTACTCCCTGAGGGAGGGGCAGAAAGAAGCCAGTTATAGGGCAAGAGAGTCTATGTCTGGACAATTACCTCACACAGTTGCTGCCATGAGATGAGTCAACTCCAAGCAAAACCCATCTCCACATGTATTTGAACAAGAAGCACTTTCCCAGGAGAGAGACTTGGATGTCCAGCATCACAATAGGCTGACCTTTCTGCCATGTGACCACTGCTGAGGTCCTTGATGTCCAGCCCTCTGCAGCTTTCTGGATTCTGGCCCATTTTCCAAGTGTGGTCCCCAGCTTCCCTCTGAGTCTGTAAGCCCGTGTTGATTCTCTAGATACATTCCCCTTTCCATAGTATAACTGAAGTCACTGCCTGTTGCTTACAACCAAAATTCGGTTAATACAAAGGGACTTTGTTCAAAGGGTGTGAAAAGTTAACATTCAGCCAGGTTCGGTGGCTCAACCTGTAATCCCGCGCTTTGGGAGGCTGAGGTGAGTGGACTGCCTGAGCCTGCGGGTTCGAGACCCACCTGGGCAAGTAGGTGAGACCTCAACTCTACAATAAATCAAAAACTAGCCGGGTGTGGTAGCATGCGCCTGTAGTTCCAGCTACTTGGAAGGCTGAGGCGGAAGGATCGCTGGAGCCCAGCAGGTCGAGGCTGCGGTGGCCGGGAGCGGCGACTGCACTCTCGTCTGGGCGACAGAGTGAAACTCCAACTCAAAAAAAAAAAAGTTAACATTCATATCTTTGGGGGTTGGTGGACACTGTGACATTGGTACAATCGTCTACAATTGTATCAGTCTGTTACGACTTAAGGCTAAAAATAGTAAGGCTTATGAACTTGACTAAAAACCTCTACGCCTAGCGACTTTTGGCAAAATTCAAAAACAAGGCTATAATTTCTGTTACTGGTTGCTATCATGTATCTGTATTTTAGTCTGTATTGTGAAAGAATGGTTTTCATTCATTGTGATTGTCTTCTTTCCTCTGATTATAAAATCTTTAAATTAAAGAAGAAAGGCTGGCAATACACCCTTGTCCCTGCCAAAGTGAGTTTGTCAAAACAACAGACAAAACAGAACTCAATTTGATCAACTCAAGAGAATGGAACTCGGAAATCCTTTGCCAAGAATATTTTCAGAACAATCCTTCAATCAGAAGGTGCCTTTTATCTTTGGAGACATCAGTAAACTGACCTTTAGAAAACCTAGCTATGTGCTCTCTAGCCTTAAATGTGTGGGAACCAGACATAAGTCTCCATATGCCAGAATTTTTATTGCAAAACTAACCCAAACCTCTCATAGAGCATCGTAAATTCACAGAAACATGTCCATTGAGACTTTTACCCAGTAAGTATGTGGGAAAATACAAATGTTGTCTAGGTCAGTGTTTACCACACCACATCCAAGAGACCATTAGTGATCCAGCCAAGGGCTTTCAGTGGCTTTCCCCTCAGTCTCTCTTTGACTTTACATTTATTGTACTAATTCTACATATAGAAGCTTGCCCCAAGAGAACCACTTTGTGAGAAAGAACAGAACCCCACAAATCTGGAGGGGAGGTCTATGTTAGAAGAAATAATAAAAACCATGAACTTGGAGAGTTGAAAAGAGACCGCACTATCTTTAGAAACCATATGCATTCATCCTTAAGGTACTTAACCCTAAAATGTATGCCAAAAAGTGACTTTCTGATAAATAGTGCTGGGAAAATTGCCAATAAACATATAAAAGTGGCTTAACATCTCAAGTCGTCAGGGACATGCAAGCTATAATCACATTGGAACTGGACAGGGCAACTCATACCTGTAATACCAGCACTTTGGGATGTGAGAGGATCTCTTGAGACCAAGAGTTCAAAACCAGCCTGGGCAACATAGTAAGACCCCATCTCTTAAAAAATAAAGTAAAATAAAAATAAAAGTTACAATGGGATAACACTAAATTCACGAGAATGGCTAAAGTTAAAAAAATTCACCATACTAAATGTTGCAGAGGATGTGGAGAAACTGAAACTTTCAAAAACTACAAGTAGAAAAACTTAAATTGGCATAGTGATTATGGCATTATTTGGTATTATCTTCTGAAGTTGAATGGTATATATTGTATGACCTAACAATACAACTTTTAGGTATATGCCCAACAAAGTTAATCACACATACAGTAAAAAGCATGTTTGAGAATGTCCTAAGCAACATAATTTGTAATTTTCATAAACTGAAAATAATCAAATATCAGTCAGTTTTAAAATAGATAAATAAATCTGTATAAATAATACTATACAGTAATGCAAAAGAATAAGCCACACATGAAATACATGAATCTTACAAACTTCATGTTGAACTAAAGTCAGAAACATTTTTAAAAATACCACATTATTCCTTTTTTACAGATTCAAAACCAGGTACAACCAAACTGTGGTGTTAGAAGTAAGGACGGTAGTTACTTCTAGGGAGTAAGGAAGGGTATTGATTTTGGAAGGGACTCACAGGAGCTCTTCTGGGATACCCAGAACATTCTACATCCTTAATCTCAATAGTAATTACATGAGTATTTTCTTTATAATAAAACTATTGTACTTTACATTTATGTGTCAGACACTTTTTTGCATGTCCCTGACACACACATATGCATACATATATATATACATATACATACATATATATATACATATACATATATATGTAAATATATGTACATATACATATATATATGTGTGTGTGTATGTGTGTGTATATATATATATATATATATATATCTATCCCAGAATAAAGAGTTTTTCAAAAGTTATACTGGAGACCACTGTCATAAATATAATTCCAGACCTAAATTGGAAAACAGTCACAGTGGTTGAACTCAGGGACTCTACAATCAGACCTGGATTTGTTACTTAGCCTCAGTTTCCTCATAGAAAAATAGCACCTTCAGTGGCTTTCCACTTGACGTTCTACATTTATCAAACCAACTCTGCATATAGGAAGTTTGTCCCAAGGGAGTCACTTGGGAGTCTGTGAAAAAGAACAGAGCCCCACATACATAGAGGGTGCCTATGTTAAAAGAAATAATAAAAACCATGAAATTGGAAAGTTGAAAAAAGACTGCACTATCTTTGTACAACATAAAGTAGTTCTAAGAATTCCTACCTCAGAGGATTGCCTTGGACTTTTAAGTGTGCTCTTCCCCCTGCCTGGAGTCCTTTTTTCAGCCCTCTTCCTCCAATACCTCTAAACTGGAAAATTCCTAATAGTCTTTAAGATGCAAGGGTAGATGTACTTGCTCTAGGAAGGCAGTAATCGCTGCACATTGTTGATACAATACCCCTGTCTTTTCTGTGTGACAATGGGCATTATCGGGGGCCCTAGCATCAACAACAGAAAGTGATTCAGACTGATTCAAAAGAAAAAAATTATGATTAAAAGAGTAAAGAGGGTCCCAAGCATCCCTGAGAAGGCTGAAAAAAGTTCCACAAAGTATTTAAAAGCATGTTTCTGAGAAATTTTGATGAAGAAATCAGTACCTTCATTACAACCACTATCAGAAAAATTAAGTGCCTGGTCTCTTCCTAGGCATTGGGACCCTACTCAAAGTCTAGTGAGATGTTGTCTGATTGGCAAAACCTGTGTCATATGCCTGTAACCTAGCTGCAAGAGATGCTAGAAGAAAATCTCCGATGTTTTTTAGTTTTTATAGTTGGAGGAGGTCTTTGCCTCATCTCAGACTGATAAGGAAATGGACTTTTCAATATATAAAGTATATCAAATGCTGAGTGACCAAAATAAATTGCAGAAGTTCAACACACCATATTGAATTACTTGTTTACTTTTATCTTTGCACTCAGCACAATGTCTGACACAGGCCAGGTCCTGAGGAAAATATTGTTAAATAAATGAATAGCAAATATAAAAGTTGTTAAATATTCAGCATAGTACCTGACACATAGTCAAGGTTCTTTAAGTATATATAGTTTTTCCAAAGAAATTACACAGAGGACAGAAATAAAATGAAATGAAATAAAATCAAATATAAAATACAGCATATATAAGATGTAACAATTAGCCGGGCTCAGTGGCTCAGTCTGTAATCCCGCACTTTGGGAGGCTAAGGTGTGTGGATTGCCTGAGCCCACGGGTTCGAGACCCGCTTGGGCAACTTGGCGAGACCTCATCTCTACAATAAATCAAAAAAATTAGCCGGCATGGTAGCGCTCGCCTGTAGTTCCAGCTACTTGGAAGGCTGAGGCGGAGGGATCGCCGGAGCCCAGCAGGTCGAGGCTGCGGTGGCCAGGAGCGGCCACTGCACTTCAGTCTGGGTGACGGAGTGAGACTCCAACTCAAAGAGAAAAAAAAAAGATGTAACAATTAATCCTTTGAAGTCAGGGACTGTCTCTCATCCTGTTTTGGGTCCCTAACAACATATCAAATAGTATGTGTTCAATAATATTACTTAAATGAATAGTTGAATCAATGAATGAATGAGTATGCATCAATGTAATGCATCTCTATTAGAGTATATTCAAATTGTTGCTTAGATCAGAGACTGATGGATGACGTGCTTGAAGATTCAACAATGTCCCAGTGAGGCCGCTGAATCCTACAGGAAGGGGAGCAACAGGAGAGATTTGACAATAATGGAATGGGCTTCCTATCAACCGTCACTAACAGTTGAGGCTCATATCTGCATATGCTATCTATGCATACTGCACTCCAGCCTGGGCGACAGAATGAGACTCCAACTCAAAACAAAACAAAAGAACCAAAGACAAAAGAAATGCTTCTTTTCTCCTCCGCATCTACTGCCAAAGGTTTATATTGCTTCTCTTACTCCCGACATCCTAAACATATAGAGAAAGAGGAATATACAATGTGCTTCTCATGAAATCTTGATAGAGTCTAGACACTTTTATAAAAAAGTCAAACTAATAGAATGTTGCAACCCAATGTCTCATATTGCTTTTTGAGTACTTACTAAGTAAGACGGCAGCACAACTGCTAATTTCTGGCAGATAGTATTGGATATTCTATCCCAGTTGGTTGTAACAATAACTTTCGTTTTGTTTTGTTTGAGTTGGAGTCTCACTCTGTCGCCCAGGCTGGAGTGCAGTGGCAGGCTCATGGCCACCGCAGCCTCGTCCTGCTGGGCTTAGGCGATCCTTTTGCCTCAGCCTTCCAAGTAGCTGGAACTACAGACACACACCATCACACCTGGCTAGTTTTTGTAATTTATTGTAGAGATAAGGTCTCACCAAGTTGCCCAGGCTGGTCTCAAAACCCCCTGCCTGAGGCAATTCTCTCACCTAGGCCTCCCAAAGTGCTGGTTTTATAGGCTGAACAGTAACTTTTTAAAGATTTCTTTAGTTTAGGAGTATCTGGCTCAATACAAGCACAAAATCTCAGAGTTTGGCCCATCTGCCTGTCTTCAGGAGCAGTCTTCAACACAGATCTACAAACGGATTTGATCCAGAGGGAAAGGAACTCTACAAGATGTGATTGGGGTTCATGAATATGTGTAGTCCCATCAGAATACTGCCTAATGCAATCATTTGTCAGGAGCTAGAAGGTGGATCAGAGGAAAGCCAACTAAAAATGTTATCAGATTGTTTCAGCAGACAATCTAGCTAAATGAGGAGAAGGAGTTGAAAAACTGCAGGTGGTTATATTTATTTGCAAAAAAAGGAAATTTTGAAGCATGGTAGTGTTTTCTTCTTCAAATTTAGAATAATTTTGGAACTATTTTTAATGTGTAAAATTAAGTAATGGTAAATAAAAAGGATTGGTGACTATGATTACCCATCACTTCTAGAATGTTTTGGAACATTCTGAAACACTGGTTAACTGAATGATCACCAGAAGATGGCAGCATTACCTCCACCATTTTAATCTCCCTCTGCCAAACTCTGAGGCGATCAACATTTCACATTTGAAAGTTAACAATCACAAATTGCATACCAGCTGCCCAATTTGTTGGCTGTTGTAACCTTTCTTTTATGATACACTTCTTCTCTTTTAAAAGAGATCCATTTAGCTCATATAGCCTTTAAATATGTGCACAATGCTAAAGATGCATAAGCAGTGTGCTAACTTTCTTCCTCTGTATTTCTTTCTATTGGCTTTTATATGAGCACATCTTTGCATGTCTAATTGTATGGAGACAATTAACTGTTCTATAAAATGTTGCCTCTTCCTATCTTGCATATGCAACCACTTACAAACAAATTTACTTACAGGTACCAAAACACCACCAGTAGAAGCAGAAAGCTTAGAGGCTTTATTTCAAACAGATTGTGGCTCATTTAGACTCCATCACTTAATTTCACTGACTGAGCCAGCCACGTTTTGTTATTGTTTTTGTTTCATTTCATTTTGTTTTATGTTAGTTTTGTATATATGGATGAAATTACTGAAGTTGGTAATATCTGACAGGCAGGACTGTTGTCACAAGTATATGACAGTTGAATTTGGTAAATAATTGCTGAGCCCCTACTGTGTGCCAGGCATTGTACTAAGCACAGGGAATAAGTACCTCAAGAGGACACATTCGCTTGCCATGTACAGCTATTTGAACTCAAGTTAATTAAAATTAAATTAAATTAAAAAGTTCCTCAAGAGTACTGGCCACATTTCAAGTGACTAATGGCCACCATGTTGGATAATGCAGATACAGCACATATTCATCACCGCAGAAAATTCTATTGGATAGCACTGGTCTAGAGGCTAAACAGACTCCTAGGAGTTTGTAGCCAGTTTGAGAAGTGCTGTCATACAGCAATACGTAAAGTTGGGAGGTAAAACTAACAGGGGAGTGATTCACTCTTTCCAGTGGTGTCAGAGAAGATCTAGGTATAGATTAGATATAGATAATATAGATTAGATAAACAGATAGATATCTCTTCTCTTTTTTTGAGTTGAAGTCTTACTATGTTGTCCAGGCTAGTCACGCTCCCAGTCACCGTGGCCTTGACCTGCTGGACTCAGGTGATCCTTCCGCCTCAGCCTTCTAAGTAGCTGGAACAACAAGTGTGTGCCACCACACCTGGCTAATTTTTTGATTTATTGTAGAGACAAGGTCTTGCCAAGTTGCCCAGGCTGGTCTCAGACCCCTGGGCCCAGGCAATCATCTAGCCTCTGCCTTCCAAAGTGCTGGGATTGCAGGCATGAATCACAATGTCTGGCAATAGATATCATTTTAATGGAAGCTTTTACACAAAAATGGTACTCAAGAAGTGGTCTGAGGAGTATCAAGGTGTTTTCAGGAAGACTTAAGAGAGGAAGAAAAGGTCCATGAAAAAGTCCATTATGTACAAAAGTATTGAGAATGACAAAAACCACAAAGTATATTCAGAGAATTCAAGCTGGTCTACATTGTGGAAGAATAAAGATTAACGAGCAAGGAAGGTTACATGGAAGGTGGTGCAACTTCAAACAGAGAATCACAAACCAGATTTTGAGTGTTTGTAGTAAATACACAATATGGGTAAGCTCTTGTTTTCTAAGTGGAAGAGAGCTAATAGTGACCCTGTTTATGACTGAACACAGGGAGAGGGAGCAGGGAGACTTATTCTTTCCACGACTGCATCTGACTGGAAAATGAAACTAACTCCTCTTCCAGCCCTAAGCAGTACCTCCCAGAACAAGGCTACTTTCCTCATGCAGGCCTCAGACTGTGAGAACAACCCACCCGCCATGTCCCCAACAGCACAGCTGCCCTCACCAGCCCCCGTGGATGCATTATCCTCAGACGCGTGAGGAACGCCTTCTGCCAAGGTTAAAGCATATTCAAGCCTCATGAATTCTGAGCTTTGAACCAATCTCCAACTTTTTGTGGTTAGTTAGTTCATAGTCGGCTGGCAAAATGTGACTTCCTGGTTCTAAGATAAAAGACTTGGGAAGGGGGAGCAGAGGGGACTAAAAAAAAAATTACTTGACATCAAATGGCTCTTGCAAAATAGAACTTTGATGAGCAAAGCACAAATGAATCCTAATCATCCCGATTACATTTCTGAAAATGTACACACTTTTAAAATTTCAGAAGAAGAAGTCTTGGCAGAAATGTGTTTAGGGTTTCTCTTGCCTCAAGACATTTGGGAAAGAGCTGGAGGCATATGCTGACTTGCAGCACACAGCTGGGATTACAAGGGCCTTTTTCAGGGGAGAGAAAAAGGAGGGAGGGAAAAAAAAGCCCTGTTGTAATAGATGTTCCAAGAATCGCTGGTCTTTCATAAGAGGTGAGGTGGGGATGGTGGGGGAGGAATCCGGCTGAGCTCTTCATACGGTTTTATTTAAGCTTGAATAGAGATAATCAGCTCTGATGTTTATTTCCATACCAAATGCTTGGGGGGCCAGAATTCTGTCACATTCCTAGCCCAGATAATTTTAGTAGCAGTCTTTCTGAAATAGAAAACGTACCAAAGACACTTCCTGGTTAAGAGTTACCAGGAGAATCCAGAACAGTCCCTGTAGGACTCCAACAAACAAAAGAGTTCTCCTACCACTACCCTCTCAGGTAGCCAATTATTTGTGTGACAACACTTCATACTTTCCGTGTGATGCCATTTGACAAAGGAGAACCCTAGCCAGGCTGAATGGTCGCCTGCTTGATACTCTATCTCTTTATCATCCCAATTAGAAAGAGGAGCTGGCACCAAGGGGCAACTCCAAATCCTGGCTTTCATGCTGATGATGCAATAGGGAGTGGTTTTTTCAGTCAGGGGTTTTGGCATTAGACAACCTGCTTTAGAATCACTAGCTTGGCAACTTGGGCATTTGGCTTGGCTTCTTTTAGCCTCAATTTCTTCCTCTGTACAAGTGGGAAATTTCGTTATGTCTACTACACAGGGCCATTTTAAAATTTTGTGAACTATGTCTGCTGGGTGCCTAGCACAGTGCTTGGCACACACAGGCAGTGTTGGTTTGATGTTAGGCATGGCTTTTGTCATTATGGTGTTGCACAAACTGAAGAGCATATTGCAGAGCCAGAAGGGATGATTATTCTACTCTCACTGAGGGATTTATTTTGTTTCCTTAAGAACAAATGGTATTCCCAGCTTCCAGATTTTGTTTTAATTGTGGTAAGAGCATCTAACATAAGATCTATCCTTTTAGCAAATTTTTAAGTATACAATAGAATATTGTTAACTATAGGCACAATGTCTCTAGAACTTAATCATCACGTAAAACTTAAAATTTTATACACATTAGATAGCAGACATCCTGTTTCCCTCTGCCCTCCGTCACTGGCAACTACCATTCTACTCTTTGCTTCTATGTGTTTTATTATTTTAATAAAGAGTATTTCACAGTGTTTGTCCTTCTGTGACTGACTTTTTAAATTTAGCATAATGTCCTCAAGCCCCATTCATATTGTCGCATACAGCAGGGTTTTCTTCTTTTTTAAGGATGACTAATATTCCATTGTATGTATAACCTACATTCTCTTTATCCACTCATTCGTGGATGAACATTTAGATTGTTTCTTCATTTCATCTTGGCTACTGTCACTAGTGCTGCAATGAACATAGTTGTGCTCCTATCTCTTTGAGATGCTGATTTGAGAACTTTTGAATAAGTACACAAGTGGAATTGCTGGACCATATGGTATTTTTATTTTTAATTTTTTGAAGAACTTCCATACTGTTTTCCATAATAGTTGCTCTATTTTACATTCTCACCAACAAATCTCTCCATATCCTTGCCAACACTTATTTTATATAAATATCTACATATATAATAGCCATCCTAACAAGTATAAAGTGCTATCTCATTGTGGGTTTGATCTGCATTTCCTGGATTATTAGTAGCATAGAGCTTCTTTTTATAGACTTTCTAGATGTTTGTATGACTATTTTGGAGAAATGCCTATTCAAGTCCTTTGTTCATTTATTAAATTAGTTTGTTGATTTTGCTACTGAATTAAAGGAGTTTCTCGTATATTTTGGATAGAGAGGAAAATGGGGTGCTTGTTATTCAATGGGTATAAAATTTTAGTTATACATGATGATTAAGTTCTAGAGATGTTGTGCCTATAGTTAACAATACTCTTTATCAAATATATAGTTTGCAAATATTTTCTCTCATTCCATAGTTTGCCTTCTCATTCTGTTATTTCCTCTGCTATGCAGAAGCTTTTTTGTTTGATTTCATCTCACTTGTCTGTTTTTGCTTTTATTACCTGTGCTTTTGGTGTCATATCCAAGAAATCATTGCCAAGGCTAATGTCCAGAAGTCTTTCCCCTACGTTTTCTTCTAACAGCTTTACAGTTTCAAGTCTCACATTCTAGCTTTAATCCATTTTGTGTTGATTTTTGCATATGGTGTAAGTTGAGTTAAGTTTCATTCTTCTGCATGTGGATATCCAGTTTTCCCATCATCATTTGAAGTTATCAGCCCCAAATTTAATTTCCCAGTCCTAGGAACTTTTAAGGGAAGGAAAATCTGTTTTCATTAACATCAACCTTAAGGTTGACAAAATTCGACCTTTAGCTTCCTTATTTTAGCTTACAATCATTAATCCAAACCTTAAACTTAGTTTCAACCTGTATTACCTCGGGGGATCATTTCATACCTATGTTATCCTTTGGAGAATAGAGTGCTTCCTTTCATTGATATCCAAGTGATCTTCTTAAGTGTGGTGGGGTTCTCCTTGACAGAGGAGGTAGGTCCTCGAGGAAGGGGTTGCACATTCCTTCCAACTTGGCCTTTGCATCCTTAGACCCTCCCTTCCAATTTGGAAATGATCCAGTTGCTGTGGCCATTGTTTTTATTCTTTCCTTCTATGGAATGCTCCTTCACAATTCTTGGTTTACTTTCCTTGCTCTTGGAGTTCTCCAGACCAACATCTATCCCATAAAAATATTGTCTCTTCAACTTACAAACTGGGGGCAAATTAAACACAGAGAGATAACTATTTCAGCAGAACAAAAGAGTGGCCCCACAACTTAGGTCTGGATGTGTTCACTTTTGTAGGCCTGCCTAGGCTGTATTCTCAAGCTTCCTTCCTGTGTTTGCTTATACCCACTCCCAAACTCCCTACAAAAAAGACCCAAACTGAGTGCTGTGGTGGTTTGAACGTGTCTCCCAAAGAGCATGTATTAGAAACTTAATCCTCTATGCAATAGTGTTGAGAGGTGGAGCCTAAGGAAAGCTGTTTAGTTCATGAGAGCTCTGACCTTATGAATAGATTAATATTATCGCTGGAGTCGATTTGCTAGGGTGAGAGTGGGTTCCTTAATAAGAACAATTTTGGTCTCTCTTTCTTTCTCTCTCTCTCTCTCTCTCCCACTTTTCTCTGTCTCTCTTTCCTTCTCTTTGTCCTTCTACATGGGACGAAACAGCAAGAAGGTTATTATCAAATGCTGCCCCTTATTCTTAGACTTCCCAGCCTATCGAACTTTAGAAATAAATTCAGTTCATTATAAATTGCCCAGTCTCAGGAATTCTATAATAGCAGGATTATAGGCCAAGGCTCTGGGAATAGGATTTCTTACATTTCTCATATTTGATTTAAAGTTGTTTATTAAAATGTACCAAGGTAGCTTCTTTGATTCCCCTCTTAAGTAGCTATAAAATTTAAGGTTCATGTGGTTGTCAATTTCAAAAAGTTACTCTAAAATGTCAGTGGTCACATATAAGGAAATGTCAGCATGATTAGGAGATCTTGGGTTATGCTGAAACTGCCTGTAGGCCTTGTAAATTCAGCCTCTGGGGTGGGTGAGGGATGATTAGGAGATCTTGAGTCGTATCCCTATTAATTTAGGGCTATGAAATGTAAGTATAAATACTGAAATAAGTTTGCACCACCTTTGAGAAGGTTTTTGATAATGATACTGACTGTCTCCCTATAACCTAGTTACAGAAATAAACTCCCTTTTCTCCCAGTTTCTGCCTCTGGTTTTTGACTGACTGTGAGCAAAGCAGCCAGACTAGTTTATCCAGAAACAGCGGCACAAAATAGACTAAAACACTGAGGGAAAAGAAAAAGTCTAAGAAGTTGAATCTGCTTCCCGTTGTGTTAACTCTCACAGGTATATATAACCACTCAGCACCCCAAAAGCCAAATTGTGAGAGTGAGAAAAGATTATCATAACTTCTGGTCTTAAAAAATATTTGAGAGACTGTACTGTGGTGTAAGAAGAAATATATTTGGTCTTTGTTCCTTTGTTCCCAGTTCCTGGTACAGAGTGCCTAAAACCCTTGGAATTTCCTGAGGGATAGGAATGTCTTTTGTTATTCATAGCAAACACCTTTCTAACACACCTGGGTTTATGTTAAGGAGGTATCTTAGGGGAGGATCTCTAGAAAGGATCAGGATAGGGCTGCTCACCAGACAGCCCAAATATTTAGAGGGTGGAAACTTTTGGGCTGCAGATCAAGCTTTACTAAAATTCTTGAACAAGGAGATTTGGTGAGCTTCTAGGTTGCTGAACACATTGAGATGCTAGGAGAGTGGATATATCCAGAGATGGCATATCTTACTCTGTGCATCTCTTCTGTCTGGTTGTTCCTAAGGTGTACTCTTTATAATAAAACATTAAATATAAGTGTTTCCCTGAGTTTTATGAGACGCTCTAGAAAATGATCGAACCCACAGAGGAAGTCGTGGGAGCCTCTAATCTACAACCATTCAGTCAGAAGCATAGTTAATGACCTGGGCTTTACGCTTGGTGTCTGAAGTTGGGGCAGTCTTGTGAGACTGAGTGTTTAACCTGTGGAATCTGACGCCATCTCAAAGTAAAGACTGTCAGAATTGAAGTGAATTATAGTACAGTCCCTACCCAGTTGGTGTCTACAAATAATTGAAGAATTGTTGATGTAGAAAACCCATACATTTGGTGGCAAAAAGTGTTGCATGAGCGTGCTGTGTTATGTCTTATCTGAAATACCCTCCAAGATTGGCAATTATATGGGGAATCCTCAAGTATAGAGCAGGGATCTCAAACTCAAATACCCAAATGGGTCAGGCACATAATGTAAAATAAGGAAGCAAGTAAGTATAAGAAAGTTTTCACTTCAATCTTAATTATTTTTTAATTCTTAATCCTATTATTGACTTAAAAGTGTGTTGATTAAAGAGAGTTTCCACTAGGCCTCAATGTTGGGCATAATAGGGAGTGGCAGGGACTGTGGCAAAGTGGAAAGGGCACACAAAAGAAACTATCAAGACAGTGGGGAGACAAGCCACACACAGAATGGAAAAAAATATTTGCCAACTGCATATCTGACAATGGTCTAATATCCAGGATCTATAGGGAACTCAAACAAGCCGAGAGGAAAAAAAACAAACAGCCCATTCAAAAGTGGGTAAAAGATATGAATAGACACTTCTCAAAAGAAGAAATACAGGCAGCCAACGGACACATGAAAAGGTGTTCAGCCTCACTAATCATCAGAGAAGCATATCAAAACCACATTGAGATACTACCTAACCCCTGTAAGATGGCCATTAATAAAACAAAAAGCAACAGATGCTAGCAAGGATGCTGAGAAAAGGGAACGCTTCTACACTGCTGGTGGAAATGCAAACTTGTTCAACCTCTATGGAAAACAGTGTGGCAATTTCTAAAAGAACTAGAAATTGACCTTCCATATGACTCAGAAGCTCCCCTACTGGGAATATACCTGGAGGAACGCAAATCAATCTTCCAAAAAGATACCTGCACGAGCATGTTTATTGCAGCACTATTTACAATAGCAAAAACATGGAACCAACCGTGCTGCCCATCGAAACTTGACTGGATTTTTAAAATGTGGTACATATACACAATGGAATATTATGCAGCCATAAAGGACAGACATATGGACTTAGCAGCAACTTGGATGGATTTAGAGTCTATCATAGTGATCTATCACCGAAACAAGAACAGAGTACCACATGTTCTCACTCATAGGTAGACCCTGAACATTTACCATAATACTGTAAGAAAGGGATTGGTAGTAGCAGGATACTGCCAGGGGAAGAAAGGGGGCACATACCATCAATAAGGGTACCTGATCTCAAACCAGGCAAAGTGTGGACCAAAGGGAGGTCCAAACTTTGCCTATACGATGACCACTTGTATATCTAATCCTGAATTGTACCCCACATCTTTAAAATAAACATCTATCTTTAAATGAGCAAATAAAAAATAAGTTAAAAACTAAAGAGTACAGTCCCTCCTCATCTCCCACTGATTGCTGCCCTATGACAACATGAACCCAATGTGGCCAAATGCTTCAAAATTCATTGGTCTGGGCACTTATGTATGCACTTCTCTGTATACCAGAGGATGCCATTTTAAGAGATATTGTGTATGTATTACTCTTAGCTCATCAAAATCAGAAGTGTCTGGACACTGATGGTAACCACTTTGAGCTCCTCTTGTAATTGCAGAAGTCAAACGTGACTTGTATTCATCTTTTATTAACCATATATATTGAGTATTACACTTCTAATACAGTTTTTCCTTTCTTAAAATGTGTATATATTTTTTGACACCCTCTGTATATATTATACTTTAATGAAAAGTTTAAAAATATGTTGACAAGTAATTCAAATTGCAGGGGAACTTTGCAACATTATCTAAGCTACCGTCATGTAGGCTAAATAAAGCCCAGCTGTGGACTAAACCTTGAGCTTTCAAGGTTACTCTTTATTAGCTTTAATAGGACAGAAAGGGCCAGTCCCAGCTGCGGTGTTCCAACATGCATAGATACATTTCCTGGGCACACTACTACTGTGTCTCAAGTATGCACAGACAGCAGCTCAGATCCTACGGCCACGCCCTTCTCACTCCCCACGTATGAGACCTGTCTTAATTTCACTTGCCATGTGCTTCCATCGGTCAGCCATTATTGGAGATCTCAACTCTTGCTTCACTGAGTCTCTCCTGTTGGAAATTCAGGTCTTACGTTTCCTCTCATTGAGCTTAAAGCTACACAATGCACCAAAGCTTCAGGAAAAAATGAAGGCAGCACAAGAGGGTAGACAATAGACAAGATTTAAGTCAGACATAACACAGTTCAAATACTGACCTTGCCATGAATTAGAGGAGAACTCGACAAAGTTACTTCACACCCTGAGCTTTTGTCTTCTCATTTAAGTAATGGTGACTTGAATACCTATCCCCTAAAACTGTTAAATGCCCAAATAAAATGCTTAGCGGAGTAGTGCTTTTCACACTTTAATGTGTATGAGAATATTTCTGGGAATCTTGTGAACCTGCAGATTCTAATTCAGTAGGATTGTGGTGGGATCTGAGATTGTGTTATTTCTTTTTTTTCTTTTTTTTTTTGAGTTGGAGTCTCACTCAGTCGCCCAAACTGGAGTGCAGTGGCTGCTCCCAGCCAACGCAGCCTCGACCTGCTGGGCTCCGGCGATCCTTCCGCCTCAGCCTTCCAAGTAGCCGGAATTACAGGCATGTGCTACCACGCCCGGCTGATTTTGTGATTTATTGTAGAGATGAGGTCTCGCTGCCCAGGTGGGTCTCAAACCCGCGGGCTCAGGCAATCCACTCACCTCAGCCAGGTGTGGGATTACAGGCTGAGCCACTGAGCCCGGCAGATTGTGTTATTTCTAACAAGCTCACCAATATGCCAATGCTGATGGTCCCTGGACCACACTTTGAGTAGCATGATTGTAGAGTGCTTGATCACAGTACTTAGTAGATATTAGTTCCCCGCTCCCACCTCCTTAAGAGCATACACTCCAAAAAGAAGTTTGAAATGATTGGGGGGGTGGTTATAGGTACTGATTTTGTTCATTTTGCATGTGATTTCAGTAGCTCTGAGCAGCCAGTTTCTTTCGTAATGATGACAACTCCAAGTCTCAGCCATGATGACTTTCACGGGGAGAGTCTGGGATCCATTTCAACCCATAGTGGTGGTCAACAGGGTTCCTGTATTAGGAAATGAGACAAGAAAAGTTAATTGTGCTTCCCTCTAGGAGGCTTCTCTTTGTTTCCCCAAGATGACTACCAACTCGCTGGCTTGTTTTTTCATTCGAATGTTTTATTCCATGAATAGCCTAACAATATAAATGTGTTTCAAGTACATGAATAAACAACATAATAATAAAAAGCACATGACTTTTCCAAGAATTCATCCCTGCCGTTCTGAGTTAACCAGAAGACAGCAACTTTCACTTTGGGGGAAGGGAATGAGGACAGAGTTTCAAATGTGCTCAAGAGACTAAAAGAGAAGAAACAGGAAAGAGGGAAAGAAATATTAGTTTTCGCTTCTCAAATGTTCCCCAGAACTGTTTTTGTGGGATTGGGAAGGAAAAAGAAAAACTGGCAAGAAAAGAAGTATTTGATTTTGTACTGATTTTGAAGACAGGAAAAAGAATATCCTTTGCCCAGAAGTATGAGAAAAAGTATGGACTTTGGAGTCAAGCACAGCCTGGGGCAAATGGCCTCTTTTACTACTGGGCAAACCCATATAGATGGACTACTTCAGTCATTGTTCCTTCATCTATAACATAGGGAGAGTAATACCTACCCGGTTGAATTGTTCCATGGTACTAACATAACAGGAAAGTGCAGTAACCACCTAGCTTAATGGATGATCAGTAAATGTGTGGTTCCTACCTTTCTTCTGTGAGGGAATGAAGCTATTGATCACAGACCCTCAGTCCAGAAACAGCACTATATCCTAGTGTCTGCCCTTTAGCCTGAATGCATAATTTATTGTGATAGAGAGTCTGTATCTTCTTTAAAGCTGGTGTCTTATGATTTGATTTAAATTTATCTTTGAGCACAGACATTTTGTTTCATTACTATATCCTCAGCATACCCAAACAGTGCCTGGCATGTAGTAGATACTTAGTATATATGGGATGAATGACTGAATATTGTTAATATTCTGGCTCACTTTCTCACCTGAGCCTGAGGGAACCAAGTGTCACCCATAGAGTTCCAATCAGTAATGATGCTTTGTTTACATCTGAGTTGTGTTCAGAGGGCTTAGCAGCCTAGAGACTTGCATGTACGTCTTTTCTCTATGCTAACCCATCTCAAGACAAGCTTCACAATGTGCTAGCTCTTTAAAATCTCCACATTTTTACATCTTTCACGGTGTAGTATTCTGGCTTATATCATTTTAAGTTACAGAAATGAAACTTAAACAGTTATAAGGTTAAAGAAAAGGAGGTTAGAGGAGTAGGAGAGGAAGGGAGATTATTGGAAAATGGAACCAAAAACCCCAATTCAGGAGAAGGTGGAACAAGATGCTCAAAATATTTCATCAGGAATGAGCTTCTTTCCTTCTCTTGGCTTTGCCTTTCTCGATTGGATTTTATTCAAACTCGTTTTCTCCAACTAGGAGTTCAGGCAGTCACCACTGTCCCTAAGCTTATATTCTGTTCATTTATCAACCTCCACACCAGACCTGACCTACTTCAGGGTCAATTCCACCCAGATCAAATGGGCCTAGGAGAGTTCAGAGTGGTTTACCCAAGAAAAATTAGCCTGTTGAAAAGAACGAGGACAGTGGTTGAGCATGCAAAAACAGTCAATGCCCACAACATTTATTTTACTTGTATTCTTTTTTTTTTTTTTTTTGAGTTGGAGTCTCACTCTGTTGCCCAAGCTAGAGAGTAGTGGCTCACAGTCATCGAAGCCTCGACTTGCCGGGCTCAGGCGATCCTTTTGCCTCAGCCTTCCCAGTAGCTGGAACTACAGGCACACACCACCATGCCTGGCTAATTTTTTAATTTATTGTAGAGACAAAGTCTCACCAAGTTGTCCAGGCTGGTCTCAAACTCCTGGGCTCAGGCAATTCTCTCACCTTGGCCTCGCAAAGTGCTAGGATTACAGGTTTGAGCCACTGCACCCAGTCTACTTGTATATTTATCTTTAAACTTCTATTTCCTAACTCTGCAATATCTAAGAATAGATACTTGCGTTTACCTTGTCATATCTTCAGCAACTCACAGCCTTACTTAAACTAAACATGTAATAAATGTTTGATAAGAATGATAAAATCTCAAATCCCTTTCTGTGACTTGATTTTAAATATTTTCCCATCCTAGAGGAATTTAAGTTTCTTTTCAGAAAATAAATTTCCTTTCAGAGACTTCCTTTCATAGAGTGTGTTAAAATCTTGCTACATTAGATATCTATTGCTACACAACAAATTCTCTCAATAGTTAGTGACTTAAAACAACAGCATTTATTATCTCATAGTTGCTGTGAGTCAGGAATCTTAGGCTCTCTGGCTTAAGGTCTCTCTTAAGGCTGCAAGGAAGGGGTTGACCAAGGCTGCAGTTATCTCATGGCCAAGCTGGAGAAGGATCCTCTTCCAAGCTTGGTCACGTGGTAGCTGACAGAATTCAGTTGCTCACTGACTTTTGGACCAAGGATCTCAGTTCCTCACAAGTTATTGACTAGAGCTTCCCTCCTTCAGTTCCTGGCCACTTGGACCTCTCCATAGGACTCCACGGCTGTCAGAGGGAGAGGATCAGAACAATATGAAAGTCACAGCCCTTGGTTACCTGATCCCAGAAGTGACACCCCATTATCATGTTTGTTGCATTTGATTCAGTAGAAACAAATCATTAGGTCCAGACTACACTTAGGGGAGGAAATGACACAAGGATCCAAATACCAGGAGGATTACTTGGAATGATAGGAGGCTATCAAAAATTCAGGACATTTCTGGGTCACTTGGAGACAGCCCCAGTAGGTTTTCACAGTAATAACAAACTCCAGTACTGACAGACTGACTACTGGAACCTGATTTTGACAAGATTTTGTGGCCTCATGAACTCATTGGGAATGAGCGCCATCATCAACTAGGATGTCTGTTATGTGTGAGAGTTGGAAGAACAGCAGCATAAACCCATTTCGTAGGCCCCATTCTAACGACATCAAGGCCAGTTTGCCCAGGCCTGAGGTCCAGAACAGTTTCTCCATGGTGTGCATCAGAGGGAATGATGATGAGTTGGCTAAAATCCACATATTTGATAGCTGTGTCTGAATGTGTTCTGACCCACCGGCACAGCTTGAGTTACTGTGAACAATCGGTGCCTTGTTTTGTTTGCTTTTTTAACATATGCCCAAGTCAATGGTGAACCATTTTGTGCATCTGCGTCCAGTTCCCCAGTACAAACATATTTTTTCTAAAAAATGGAGCAGGGAGTGTTGTTCTGGTTTTTTGTTTTTGTTTTTGGTTTGGTTTCTGAGGTTGTGTGAGGAGCTTGGCAATCAGTCCCTAAGTTACACACTGGAGTCTGATGCTGTATAGCCAAGTCTCCCAATCCTCAGAAATGGGAACTGCAAATGCTAGGCCTGTAAGTGGAGCAGCTGAGGGAAATGAATCAGGTTTCATGTAAACCTTTCTCTTCCTCAAAAGAAATAGCAGCTAGTTTGGTAAGTGGCAAAAATAAAGAAAGAAAAGAAGTTTGATTAAAAACATGCTTGTAAATATCCCTTCTTTTTCACTTAAGCAAGACATTAAAGCTAAACTGTTCTTACTTCGCCCTAGAATAAGCTTGTTTGGAATCATGTTAACACATAAAAAAGAAGAGCAAGTATCTACTGCCTTCAAATATTAAGTGATGTTTCAAAAACTAAAATATTTCTTTACTCATAAATGTTGGTGCAACAGGTCATGTTTCCTAAACTTCTTTAGAAAATCAGTTTTTAAAAACTAGTTTTGTAGCTTCCTTCCTTCCTTCCTTTCCTTCTTCCTTCTTTCCTTCTTTCCTTCCTTCCTTTTTTCCTTTCTCTTTACCCAGTTGTATTCAAAGCTTGAGAGCTGACAGTGGCATCTACAAAATACAAAACAAAAAATCAGTACCAAAATAAGCTGTAAACATTCCTTATTTTAGAGTTTATTTTTGTCTCTTCTGTTTGGATTGGTTGGTTTGTTATGTGGGGACCAGGGCCATCTTGAGACTAAAATTTGCATAGAGAATGAAATCTTCACTCCCAAACTTGCAAACGGCACTGCAGGCAACCAGCCTTCCCGGAGTTTGCATGTGTATTTGGCCACATGTCAAACTCAGTATGCTATAGGTATTGCAGCCCCTGAAATCAGCGTCTCAGGGAGGGAGGCCTGCATCCTGTGGCCATCTGGAGGCTGCTTTGCCAAGCTGTCCATTTTTCATCAGACATGCTGCAGAAAGGGTGAATCAATCACCATGCCAGTTCAAACACAGCCTTCTTCCCGCCCTCTGAAACTCACATACCCCATCTCCCAGAGCCCGCTGAACAAGGCCCCACATCAAAGCCAGAACCTCAAAGCAAATGTGCCAAAAGCCCAAATGGAAGTGGCTGAGTTGGAGACGCCTTTATGGAGTGTCACTTCATACAGCTTACGAAACCAGCAGAGGTGATGACAATCACACCCAAAGCAGAATCTAGGCACGCCAGCCTGGGTGGGGGCTGAGGCTTCCCACAAGATCTCTGTCCAGTCTTTCCTTAAAGTGGTTTCTTTAAGAACTCACCTTGCCGGGCTCGGTGGCTCAGCCTGTAATCCCACGCCTTTGGGAGGCTGAGGTGAGTGGATTGCCTGAGCCCGCGGGTTCAAGACCCGCCTGGGCAGCGAGACCTCATCTCTACAATAAATCAAAAAAAATCAGCCGGGCGTGGTAGCGCATGCCTGTAATTCCAGCTACTTGGAAGGCTGAGGCAGAAGGATCGCCGGAGCCCAGCAGGTCGAGGCTGCAGTGGCCGAGAGCGGCCACTGCACTCCAGTCTGGGCGACAGAGTGAGACTCTAACTCAAAAAAAAAAGAAAAAAAAAGGAACTCACCTTGCAAATGCCGCAGACACAAATGACCAAAGTGTCATTTCGCCTGTGTCACCAGAACAAGCCATGCCTGTGTGCTCTTTGGTGGACTTTCAAGAGAATATGCAGATGGCATGCCCACTGCCCCTCTTGCACACTACTTTGAATTGGACACAGACAGCCATTCCTTGACCATGCTGTAGGCCTTCTGAGAAAGTGCATTGGAAAAGGTCTGTTATCTTCACTGACCTGGCTCTTTCCCCTGTAGAACATTTTTCACTGTTCTTCAGGGTGACTAATGTGTAGTTCAATCAACCAGTTTCGCCACATCTTGCAGTGTCTTCGAAGTCAGACAGGTCTGGATGAGACTGATAGCTTGGTGGCACACCAGTTATGTGGTCATACACCTGACTGGCCACATGACCTAGCCTCCATTTTATCATCTGTAAAGTGGGGCCTATAAGCATTCCTTGGGGGAATAGGAGTTGTGGAGAAGATTAAGTAAGGGAATGTTTATAACGGTTCAGCAAAGTGCCTGCTAGAAAATAAGCACTCAATATATGTGTTTTGCTGCTGCTGTTGGTCCTGTGTTCATTTAACATTCTCTGAATGTCCTTTCTGTGCTGGGTACTCACCTGGCCACCATGAGCAGTGTTGAGCAAGGCAGACAAAGTATTTGCTCCCATAGAGTTTAGGACCTCCCCAGAGCACACAGAAGAGAAACAAGTAAATGAATAAGTGAACAAGAAGGAGAGTGACACGGGCAATGAAGAAACACACAGAGGTTAATGTGAACAAGAGAAGCCTCAAATGAGAAATTTAAAATAGGAGGAGCTCAGGGAAGTTTCTCTAAAGAAATGAGGACTGAACTAATGCCTGCACGACAAGAGACACCAGTCATGTGAAAATCATAGGGCAGAATTTTCCAGGCAGAGGGAACACCAAGTGCAAAAGCCATGAGTAAGCTAAGATTGGCATTTCTCTCTGTGAACAGAAAGAAGGCTGATATAATTTGATTACTGTAAGAGAAGGAAGGGGACGAATAGAGAGAGGATAGGTGGTGGCGGCAATCTTGTCTCCATACAAATTCCAAGTATTCTCATGGATCAAGGAGCATTTTTGCATTTTGCTCTGCTCACTTCATTCTTGAATTTTCCAGTCCATTGCATGGATCAAGGGAGAGGTCTTTTATTCTCCCATAGCCTAAAAGTCCCCCTGTGTCATTCACAAAGGCACAGAATGTTTCCAAGAGAAATGCAGAAACTGCAAGTTAAGCCACCTGGAACTCTCCGGAGGGAAGTTCACATGCATGTAAGTGAAGGCCAACTGGAAACATGTCTCTTTCTCCTTCCCCAGAGCTGAAGTGAACACTGTCATTGTAAGACACCCTGTGACTAATATCTCAGTTTAATTTAATTTGGTATTACCTGCTTTGGACAAAGTGCTAAACATCTGATTAACTGTGTCGACTCTTCTGTGAGACAAAATGGGTTGTGAGAGACAGAGCATGCCATGTGAAATCATGTTTCACGATTTGCTTCTCACTTCTGTAAACTTAATCACTATGTAACGAAGGCAATTTACTGACCCTCTCTGAACAGAGCTTCTATTTCCCCATCTGTAATACAGAGATAGTACGATTCATCCTATAACATTATGTTAGGATAAGATAGGCGGATCACCTAGCATGGTTCTGGCTTTGTAGGGACACTCAGTGGATAGCAGCTTCCGCAGTATCCATGTAATACAAGTCTCCAGATCAGTAGTGAGCAAGTTACTTCCCATGAGCCAAATCTAAACTGTGGCCTGTCTTTGTAAGTAAAGTTTTATTGGAACATAGCCATGCCCATTTGTTTCTGTTTTATCTGGAGCTGCCTTCGCACGACAACAGCAAAGTTGAGTGGTTGCAACACAGACCGCATGACCCCCAAAGCCTAAAATATTTACTACCTGGCTCCTCACAGAGTTTGCCAATCCCTCTTCTTGAATCCAAATATTACTGTTCTTTCCAATACTTCAAGATGCCTTGAAATTTCACTCCATGTCTTAAAATTCCCCTGTATTCCCCACTGCGACTTGCACATAGCAGGCAGTTACTACATAGTGATTTCACTGCATTAAATTCAATTGAATTAATTACATATAACATGAATTAGATTGACTGTTGCCATTGCTAAGCCTTTTATTTTCCCAAGGAGCCCTTTCCTCAGTTCCATGTTCATTTTCTTCAAATCATGTTTGGCTCCTTTATCTACGCATGGCTGACAGATATGGGTGAGCAGCCATTCAAATAACCCTGGCGCTCTGTGGGAGCCAGCATCCACGGGTCGAGCAGACCCTGCCAACCAGCTGGTGCCTGAGCATTCTGTCTTAACTCTCTCACCCCTAAAAAGGTGAAATATTGGAAGGGGTTACTGGGACCTTCCAAATGTCACCAGGAAGGAATTGCAAATAATGGGCTGAACCGTAGTGGTCTGGAGATGGGATGTAAGTAGAACAGCCTGGACCAGGATACCCTGCACAGTGTCCCTCTCTGATGTTATTCCCTCCTCTCTAGCACCTGCTTAATCTGGCCCAGATACATTGGTCTCTTTGCTGTTCTTCAGTCCCCTTTGGGCCTTTACTCTAGTTGTCTCCCCACCAGGAACACCCTTCCCTGAAATAACTACAAATTTTCACTCAGATTTCACCCACTCAGCAAGTCCTACCCTGACCACCTCATTCAGTGCTGCAACCCATGATCCCATGAACATTCCTGATCAATCCTCCCATGTCCTGCTCTATTTTCTTCATCACATTTATGACTTTCTTCCACACTCTACTATTTACTTATTATATTCATTATTCATCATCTGTTCCCTTCATGACATGCAAGCTTCATAAGAGTGGGGATTGTACTGTGCTTTGTTCACTGATATTCCAATCAAGTCAAGAAGATACGTGCATATTTAGTTATCAAACACACAGCACTTATTCTGTGCCTGACACTGTTCTGACCTCTTTAAAAATATTGACTCATTTAATGAAGGCACTCAATAAATATTTATAGAATGGGTGTAAAAGGAGATACAGCAAAGATGTGGTTCTGAGGTCAGCCCTCATTCTGACATATTCCTGCCATGTGATCTTGGGCAAGTCATGTGACCTCTCTGAACATCCTTTTTTTTCCACTGAGAAAACAGGAATGAGAATTCACATTTATGGATTTCAGAGAGGATTACATAAGCTATTATTTATAAAGTCTTAGTACAGTTTGCTGCACAGAGAAAGAGGTTATGGTGGTACCAAAGCGACAGTGATAGTGCCGTGACACTAGGCAGAGTCTTTAAAGTACCAAGTTGGCCATGATAACTTCCTATTTCTGAGTCCTCTCTCTCTCTCTTTCTCTCTCTCTCCCTCTTTTAACAGAGCAAGAGAGAGAGAGAGAGATAAGAGGCTTATTAGACTTGTCTATAAGATATCAGTTCTTTAAGACAAATTAAGGAAGAAATCATAACAATTTTCATGGGCTAATTTCCCTTGAGATTAAGATGGGATTTATTTCAGAAATTTCAGTTCTCAAGACTTCTTTTCATGCTTTCAATGAAAACACATGAAGGGTCACTGAAATATAAAAATGGGTTTAATTAGTCATGCGATAACCACTTATTGTGTTTCTTGAATACCCAAAGTGTGCTTAAACCTTTGTATCAGGCGCAGAGGGCACACAGTGATCAACACAGTTGGGGTAACCACTATCACACAGCTCACATTCTGGTAGTGGTGATGGGTGGGTTAACAATGTGACACATGCTGTGATGAGAGACACAAAGCCACAGGTACATGTAGGTCTTGTGTCATAATAGCTGAGGTTATTGATCTCTATCTTTCAAGCACTGAATATCCTGTTTAACATTCATGTAAGTTAGCATTTTGTTTAATATTCTGCCATATCTGTGAGATAGTCTCTATAATTATCCACCTTTTGCAGGAACAAAATTAAGTCTTAAAAAATTTAATTTACATGTACCTCCTGGAAGTAACATAAAAATGAGATAATTTTTTTTTAAGTGGAGAAATGGTTGACTCAGAGAGCAAGAGAATAAGCTGACTGGGAACATGGTGTCAGATACTGCCAAGGGCCCACCTGAGGTTGGTGGCCATACAGTTAAAAAAAAAAAGTTATATAGCCCAAGATAGCAGTAAGAGTCATAGACAGAATCAAACCCACATTCCCAGCTCTTTAACCAAAGCATAGACATTTAGGTGGTTGACCCTAGTTCTGCCAACTTATAACTGATGAGCATTATCTGAGTTGCTTGCCTTTTTAGAATGTTTTGTCATCTGTGGAGATAGTATCTACCACCATGAGATTATAGGAAGAATTTTAAAAGGTAATAGAGAGCAATTATCCAAGACTCAGCCCATAGTACTCAATAAATGTTACTTCTCATAGCTCTTTCTTCTTAAATAACTTTATGATGAAAGAGTTCATAGTGGATGTGTAAAAATATAGAACAAATAATTATATTAATAGTAGCTAACATCAATTAAGCTCTTAATATATGCTAGGCCCTGTGCAAAGCTTTTTTTCATGGATAAACTCATTGCATCAGCACAATAACCCTACAAGTAGGTATTGCTCTTATTCCCTTCTTTCTGCAAAGAAGACAGAGATGTTAACTAAGTTACCCAAGGTCAAAGACTTTCTATATGGCAGGCGAAGAGTCAGTCTGATACTCTGGCTCTGGAGTCTGCTCTTGACCATTCTGTTATCTAAAGGCCATCAAAAAAAAAAGGACTGCAGATATCCTTGGAAACTGATTCAAAAGACCTAAATATTTTATTGGTTCTCAAGATAATGAAATAATATTGATGTGTTTATTTTCAAATTAGCTATATCTTTTCATTTCATGTATAGTTTCACGTAGCTGAGAAACCCATATATTTTCTTCTTTTAGCATGAGTTAATGCCACTATGAGGTCTGAGTTATCTTTCTTAGAATGAACTCCTGCTTCTCACCTGCCTTGCTCAGTATCAGTGCACAAACAAGTACACTAAATGTCCCCATGGTTACTTTTAATAGGCTTACGTCGCCTGTCATGATTTTTGATAGATCTCACGATTTAATTTGGGGATGAAAGATTGTAAAGCTGTCTCCACACTGCTACTCCTCAAAGCTGCTCAGGTATGTATATTTCATTAACAAAGAGTCATGCCAACTTTCCCAATGACTTTGCTCAACTCGATAGAGTATACGGTTCAAAAGTAAACAATACTTTCTATTCTTCCACAGAATTTACAAAAGAAGACTTCAAGACAAGTAAGAAAGGGAAGAGGGTCATTATGTCTTTTTTTTCCTTTTCGAAGCTGCAAAACTCAGCCAGAGACCCCAAAGTTTAAGTCTTACCTCATTTGGCCACTGCTTTGCAAAAGAATTTGTCCTTTTTCAGGCAGTAAAATATTTGCTAACTTCTCCTAATGAGTGCGATTTGCAGACTGTAATTCCTATGCAGCTACATTGCCAGGGCAGGTTTGGACAGAAATATGCAAACAATAAAGCAGGACAGGGCAAGCAGAGTTGGGTCATAAAATGCATGTCCCCTGTGTGTTGTGAGGCAAGACGCCAACGGCCTTGTGCCCTCAGCCACCTGTGTACGATTCCAGCCGATCATCTGTGACTCACTGGAGGCTGATTAGATTGTTTCTGTCCTGAGGCCATTTTATTATAACGATTGGTTGTGAATTTCATTAAGTTTTACAATCCTCCACACGTGTGTTTATAACAAGAGTTATCTCCCCTTGTGGGATGACATTTGTTTTTATAAAGCAAAAATTAAATCAAAATATAAGCTTATGAAGGTTTTAAAGAAGTGTGTGAAAAACAATAGGCAGAAAATAAGTTGTCAGCATAAACCACTGTGAAATGTAAATCAATGTTAGTGGAGGGGGTTGGAGAGCTATATCTGGCATTACCCCAAATTAAATAAGAGGTATATATGGAGACGACATGGAGACAGGTTCAATAAACCAGAAAAAAAAAAAAAGAACTGAATATTTAATTCTAACCTGTGTTAAGACACACCTAGGAAGCAGGGTGTGAAATGTTACCCAGGCAACAGAGAGGAGGGATTTCTATCTTTGTTATGGAAAATGGTGGATCCAAGTTGCAGTTGGTGGAGAGTATTAAGGGAAAATCAGCGACCACTTCATCTGGATTCCCTGGTTTCTCAGAATGCTGTAGATCCAAGGGGGCAAATGGGTGCATCAAATATTGTGTTGACCTCTCTGACTCATGGGACAAAAGTGTTCAGCGTCAAACCTTTGAAGAACCATATAGAATTATGGCATCTTATGTCTGAGGGAATCATTTAGTCCAGGGTTTGGCAAAGGTTTCCTGTGATGGGCCAGTAAAGATATAGTAAATATTTTCAGCATTGTGGGCCATGCGGTCTTTGTTGCAACTACTCAACTCTGCAGCTGTAGCACAAAAGCAGTCAGAGACAATACGTGAATGGATGAGCGTGGCTATGTTCCAATAAACCTTGTTTATGTCATTGAAATTTGAATTGTATATACTTTTCACGTGTTGTGGAATATATTCTTTTGGTTTTTTACAGCCATTCAAAAATATTAAAAACATCTTTAGCTCACAGGTGGTACAAAAATAGGCAGTGAGACAGATTTGGCCCAAAGGCCAAAGTTTGTTGACCCCTGATTTTGCCCAATAACAAATTCTGGGGTGAGAGTGAGAGACTGCTCAGATATGTAACCTGGCTAGCTTTTCTCATTTGCCTCAGCATGGCTGTTTCTCAAATAGGCTGCAATAGAAACATTCGAGAAGTTAAAAAGCACTAAAATTTTTTCTCATTGACATCCTGATAGTTAATAATATGCCCAACCCATGGTTTTTAGGGAGATCCTTAAGTTCACTTAATTTTGACTTTTTAAAAAAAGTTTACTTAATAGAACTACCACATGATCCTGCTATCCCACTGCTGGGTATATAGCCAAAGGAAATGAAACCAGAATATCTAAAAGATATCTGCACCACAAGGCTCATTGCAGCACTATTCACAATAACCAAGATATGCAATCAACCTATATGTCCATTAGTGGGCAAATGGCAAAAGAAAATGTGGTATATTTACATAGTAGAATACTATTGAACCTTTTTTTTTTTTTTTTGAGTTGGAGTCTCACTGTCACCCAGACTGGAGTGCAGTGGCCGCTCCCAGCCACTGCAGCCTCGACCAGCTGGGCTCCGGCAATCCTTCTGCCTCAGCCTTCCAAGTAGCTGGAACTACAAGTGTGTGCTACCACACCCGGCTAATTTTTTTGATTTATTGTAGTGATGAGGTCTCACCAAGTTGGCCAGGTGGGTCTCAAACCTGCAGGCTCAGGCAATCTACTCACCTCAGCCTCCCAAAGCACTGATATTCCAGGCTGAGCCACCGAACCCAGCCTATTCAACCTTATACAAGAAGGAAATCCTGTCCTTTGCAAAAACAAGTGTTGTTTTAATTTAAAAATATGTTTCTTTACCAAATGCTTAATTTAATATCATACAATCACTTCTGTAAAGAGTTTTCTTATTTCAACTTTGTAAACTCACAGACAAAAATAAAATATAGTTTCTCAGCTTAGCATTATTTAAAGTAGGATGATAGTAAAGTCTTTGTCCATTTATATGATGCTAAGAAGTAAAAGATACAGTTTTGCAATCAAATTACATTTGACAAAAAATATTATAATCCCTTAAAATTTAAATGTTTTCTAAAAATTTAAATTTGGTTTTATCAAAACATAAACTGTCTTTTAAAAGTTTTTTTTATTTTAATGATGCGGGCTACAATTCAGGGTTAGGTATACAAATGTTCATTGCTCAGGTACCCTTGTTTATGAGGTATATCCCTTATTCCCCTGGCAGTTTCCCACTACTGCCAATCTTTTTCTTATAGTATTGCAATAATTGTTCAAGGGAGGACACTATGTTAAGTAAAACAAGTCAATCACAGAAAGACAAATACTGAATGATCTTATTTATATGTGAAATCTAAAGAAGTCAAACACATAGAAACAGAAAGTAAAATGGTGGTTACCAGTGGCCAGGAAGTGGAGCGATATTGGTCAAAGGATACAAAATTTCAGTTAGACAGGAGGAATAAGTGCAGGAAATCTATTGTACAACATGGTGACCACATTTAATAGCGATATGTTGTATACTTAAAATTTCTAAGAGAATAGGTTTGAAATGTCACCACCAAAAAATGATAAGCATGTGAGGTAATGGTTATGTTAATTAGCTTCATTAATTATGCCACAATGTGTTCATACCCCCAAACATCATGCTGTGCACCATAAATATATACAACTTTTATTTGCTAATCTAAAAAACTGTATTTAATAAACGAATAAGTAATAAAAAGGGTAGTTAATAAGCATTGTTTCCTAATTTGATCATTGACGGGATAGATTTCTCTCTGCCTATGCGGCACAGTGCCTTATTTTACAAACTTAAAAAACAGATACAAATTTTTAAAAGTTACATGCAAATTCTATTATTTCTCACTTCTCACCCCACTGCAAGGGAGTATTCTCCCTTGACCCCTGCTCTCACCCTTGGATCTTAGGTTTGGCCAGGTGACTCAATTTGGCCAATGAAGGCAGGGCGGTCAATCAGGGTAGAATAAAAGTGCCATAGCCTAAGAGAATCATATTCTTCCATTACTTCTCCAGGAGTTTCTGAACTTCTTGTAAAGAAGAATACGAAGGAGACCCAAACAAACCCTAGAATCATCTTTTGGAGAGTAGGCCCCTTGTAGTACAGGCTTCCCCCACTAGGTAAGTGTTTTAAAAACCCATCATCTTCAGGGTTCCAGCTAGTGTTGTTGTGAGAGGCTGCCTTCGGCTTCAGTGAATTGTTTTTTGGAGATTCTTTCAACGTGTTTGCCCATTTCATGATGGGTGATTTACATGAACAGCCCACACTGTGCTGAGTGTTCAGCAGTTTTTCACCAAAAACGGCATGATTCCCATGCCCCACCCTCCCTATTCACCTGACCTCACCTTAAGCAACTTGCTGTTTTTTGTTTCCCCAGATGAAAAAAAATCCTCAAAGGGAAATGTTTTGCCAGTGTGGAAGAGATGAAACAAAAACAGCAGAAGCACTATAAGGCATCAAAACTGTTTTGAGCAGTGGAAAAGTGTCTCAATGGGTGTACGGCATCAAATAGAGAGGTGATTGAAGCTGAAACATGTAAGAATAAATACGAAATTTTTATAAATAAGTGCTGAGGTTTTTTTTGGGTTCTCCCTCATATACCCCAGGCACCTGCTATCCCTTCAGCCTGGCCCCAGCATGGGAGATGCTCGGAGCAGGCCTGTCTGCGACCAGCAGCCTGACTCAGGTCCACCCCTGCTGACCTTCAGACCCACTGCCAGAAGCAAAGCTGTACCTGCCAACCCACAGTCCAATGAACAAGAAATAAATGCTTATAGTATGTCGTTGAAATTTCAGGTGGTTTGTTTGGCAGCATAATCACAATTTGCAGGACAAGATAGTAGACTCGGTGTTTATATAGTGAAATTATCAATGAACTCTATTTTTGAGGTAAAATTTCTGAGCTGCCCTGGGGTGCCAGCCCTCACCCACCTTCTGAACACTTGAAACATGCTCCCTATGTTGTTCCCATCCCGCTTTGAATAATTGTTACTGTATATATTTTTCTTTCTTTGTCTCTTTGTTTTTATTCCCAGCAAAGCTTGGCACATTGTGAGAGAAATCTCATTTTGTTTATCTTGAAAAAGGATTTGAGAGAAAAAGATCATGTTTCCTCTAAGTGGAAAAGACAGTGTTATAAAGAAAAAGGCAATATAAATGTAAAGAGCTAGAGAATGATTCAAGTAGCATCTACGCTCAACAGAAACCCACGGGCAGAATCAGTTTCCATGGAATTGTGTATGTCTGGAATTTGTTGAGATCATATCCACATATGCTAATTGGGAAGAGACAGCTAGCTTTGTTTTCCTAACAATTGTTATAAATTTGGTGCCAGGCTTCATTTAATGATTGCCCTAAATTGGGCCAATATTTGGCATACCGACTATATACTTGAGAAGGACAATTCAGGAACAAAAGAAAATTGACTCAATTGAGGATAGTATTTTCCTCTATTGCTGTTGATAATTTTCCCTGGCCTGGTGGTTTGAAGGGAGAGCATTCCTAGAAAACCATTTTGTTTGTTTCTCCCTAAGTTCTTTAGCAATTAAAACCACATTAAAAAAATTTTTTTTCTAAACTGAGCATGTACACTTTAGATGGCTACCAGTTCGGTTTTTCTGAAAGCATACATAAAGGCTGTAAGTTAGGGCTTTTCTAGACCAGGAATAAAGAGAAAGAAAAAACCAGAAATGCATCTGCAAACAAGAGTTGTATTTCTAACATAGTGTGTATAAATACTGTATGAAAAGAGCACAGTATGCAAAATGAACTGTGTCCTTAATCACAAGTAAATTTGCTGAGCTTCCTTGTGGAAACATAATATCAGTTGTGCAATGCGACCTAATTGCCATCAGCATGAAAGATAAAACCAGGTTGCATATCAGATCAAGTATTGGGAAAGTATATAAAAGAGGAGGTAGTGTTCAAACATTGCTTTTTAAAAATTTTTCAATTTTACTGTGAAAAATCATCAAGAGAAAGACAAAACAAAGCTACCTAATAGGCATGCTTCTCATCAAGATGTGCACAAGGCCAAGTAAGACCATTTGCATGATTTTGACTGTGTCTGGCACAAAGGTGACCAGAAGGGAGGCAAGTGCAGGAAGCTGAAGTGCAGCCCCTAGTCCCCTCGCCAAGTCACACACCTTGGTGTGATGCTACACTGATGGAGTGGGGGAAGTTTATCTTCTCCTAATTCACTAGACAACATAGAAGGTCATAGAGCTCAGCACCTGCCATGGGGGTGCCATTCTCTAACTAGGTCCCTATAGACTAGTGGCAGCCCTGAGGCAAAGCAGAGTGATTGCCAAATATTACATTTGAATAGTAAATGATATTTTCTTTAGAAGCTTCACCAGTAGTGTCAGCAAATAGCCATGTCAAAAATAATGGAAGTTCTAATTCGGATCCTTATCCAAGAATGTCGTAGTTTTATCAACTGAGTGAAAGCATTCTTGCTCTTAGTCCATGCTGTTTCACTCTGAAGATACCATATTTTCACTGACTGAGAAGATTCAGCCCAAGACTAGCGACTGGCAAAAACGGTCCATGGAAGGAGCCGACCACTGGTTACTCTGTTCAGCTGGTGATGTAGGTGTCTCCTTTAAGCCCCACCTTAAGATGAGGTCTTAAGTACAGGCTGTCAAAAGGAATCACAAACACTAATTAAGTGGTACCTCATATATTTTTACAGAGTCACTTAGGTTTACTCAGCCTTCTCAATACCATATTAATAATCCAATATGTAAGTGTTCTCATTAGAATGGTTTAACACTCAATGGGGTATTTAAAATATAATGTGGTTAAATGTGATCTATTTCTTAAGGGCAACTTTACTTAAAATAAGGCCTGGAAATACTATGTCCTTTGAAACAGTAATTCCTTGAAACCTCCTACCTTCACTTACTCCCCTAATACTGGCCTTTGTTTAATCTTTTGCTCTGAACCTTCCCTCCTGCTCTCGAGCCTCTGTACCTACTGTTCTTTCTTCTTGTGGTCTCATTCTTTCTCTTTTTACTGAATTATTTCCTGTTTGTCCTTCACATCCCAGCTTGAATGTCATTTCCTCAGTGAAGTCTTTCATTACTTCCCTAAAATTAACCAAATCCCCCAGTCTAGATCCCTATGGAATCATGGCACCTCTTTGGCACAGTGCTTTTTGCAATAGTTATTTCAACATTACTTCTGTGTGACTATTTGATTAATGTCCATGTCTTCCATATAAAGAAGAATAGATCTGTAACTCTAGAACTTCACCCAGGGCCCAACACCAGGAAACATTTAGTGACTATTTTGAACTGAGTGTTTGTATACCCTAAAATTCAGGTGTTGAAGTGAAGTCCTAACCCCCAAAGTGATGGTATTTGGAGGTGAAGTCTTTGGGAGCTAATTAGGTTTCAGTGATGTTATGAGAGTGGTGCTTCCATGATGAGATTAATATTTTTACAAGAAGAGGAAGAGAGATCAGAGCTTACTTACTCTCTCTGCCACATGAGGATTTAGCAAGAATGTGGCCATCTACAAGCCAAGAAGAGGACCCTCACCAGAAACCAAATCTGCCAGCACCTTGATCTTGGACTTCCTAACCTTCAGAACTAAGAAAAATAAGTATCTGTTGCTGAAACCATCCAGTCTATGGTATTTTGTTATAGCAGCCTGAGCTGACTAAGGTAGCAGCAATTTGTTGATGGACAATTGAATGAATGGATAGGAGGGGGAAAAGGGGGGAGGAGGAAAAATTGATACGAAGGAAATAATCAGATAAATGCATAATATTTAACTATACCTTAAGATACTTATTAAGATTAAGATACTTATCAGACCAATAACTATACAAAAATAAAAGCCTGAGAATCAATGTTTCCAGTATCAATCTTCTACTCGACCCCTACCAATGACACCCTACAGTTAGGGAGAAGACTTCAGCATATTGTCAAACAGTTGAAAACAATTATAAAACAGGACATACTGTATGGATTCCATTTTCTTTTGAGAAAAGTATAATAGAATGACACAAATGTGCACAATAATCTAGAACAAGAACCAGAAGACATCAACACATTAACAATAGCTATCTTGGGCTGGTAGAAATATGGATGGTCTCTTTCCTTCCTTTGACTCCCCCATATTTTCTCATTTTTCCACAATTAGCATGTGCCACTTGTGTGTACCATATGTTGGTTTCCTCCCACTCAGGCTCTGTTTTTTTCTGACATCCAGTTTGAGGCAGACACAGCACCTCTCTACATTCTCCAAAAATAATCTACTCAAACCATGAGCTTTGGTGAGCAATATAAGTTCTGTGGAAGTTTTTATGTGTGTGTGAGAGAGGATGCTTTCATCTCAGAGCCTGCAGTGTTTATCTAAAAAAACGAAAGAAAACCCACAAGACATTCTCTTATATCAGGGCTCTTTTCCAAGTAACCAGTGGGTTTCCTTCTCTCTCTCATCTCTTTCCCCATGCAGCCTCTCAGTCTCCCATGGCCCCCTGTCCCAACTCCAGCTCTTAATTTCTCTAAATGTAGAGTCACTTCTTTCTTCCACATGAAATCTTGTCCCTACCCCATGCTGTCTCCTACCCCACACATGGCTGAATGCAATTTCTTTTCAGCAAAGACCATATTTCCTCAGTTAAAAAAATTATTAGACCAGCTGCTGAGAAGACACAATTTCACTCATATTGTTGCACATAAACAATAAAAGTTAAACTATAATTATCTAAAGATGAAAAAGTTCATGAGCAATTTATCACTTTCCCACATGATATTCTATCAGTCCCTAGTGAAAGACCATCACTAGCCTTTAAAGCAGAAACGTTTCAATTAATAACAGAAGTGTCAACCACAGCTTGATTTAAGATTTTTCTGATCTCTGAGGAACATTATCCACAGCACATTGGTCTAGTTATCAAATTTCCCATCATGCTCTAGACATTGACTTTCAAAATCTCAGAGCTGGTAGAACTCTGAAAAACCCAATTCTTGGCAGGATTTCGGGACATCTTAAAAGGTCTGGCACACACACAAATATATCTACCAGGACCCCATTTTCTTAAAAAGTCCTAAATGTTGCCTTCTGAGACTTTAAGGATTTCACAAGACCCAATATGAAACCACAGTTCTTGTCTAGTGAGCAGAAACCAGGAGATGCACGAGTTCTATAGCAAACTGCAGCAATTCCAACTCTAGTTAACCCAAATTTTCATATATACCTGAAATCAGAATTCCTTTTCTTTTCATAAACAATAATAAGAGCTAACATTCATTAGTTTCAATAATGATAACTTTCTCTTTTTGAACCACTGCAACATGCTACGTCTTGCTATAAAAGCTTAGCATGGATTATCTCCCCCAATTCTCTCGGTAATCCTATCTACAGCAAACAGATATTGCTCATGTCCCCAGTGTATTGGTAAACTGTGAACAAGGAGTCCTAGCCTGTTGAAATTTCCACAAAAGTGGTGGGAGCTGCATTTGAAACTATGTCTGACATTTAATTCATGCTCCTAAAACTTCGAAATACTCTCCCTTGTAAATTTAAATCTCTGTCTTCATTTTAGCAGAAAGCTATAGAGAATTCTATGACATCCTTAGAACAGATGCACTAATATTATATATTTGTACAAAAGGTTTTGTTGTTTTGGCCCAGCCATTTCTTAAAATGACCCCTATTAGTTAGCTGTTAAACATCTGTATTCCCCAATGATTGGGGCGAACAGTCATGTGTGTTTCAGCCCCTGACATTGTAACTACTAGGCCAGACACAGAGTAAAAGAAAATTCAAGGACTGCTCTTATGAAATATATTAATATTATATTGTTCCATGGTCCTGGTCTTCTGAAATTAAAACTATCATATTACACATCTGGTAAAAATTGGCATATACCTCAATGAGAGCACAAAATTGCAATTTTTCTAAAACATTTTTAGAAAATATATACTAGTATTTTATTCTTTCTTAACTGAGTAAGCTCAAAAATATTTTTAAAATTATTTATCCTTTAAAATGTATTGTTTAAAAATATAAAGAAAGAATATACAATTCAAGATACACATTTGTAGATGCAAATGCTCTCATCTCTCCATATAAATACAGAAATATTTTTCAAATTCAATGAACTCCCATTGTGTCTTCATATTTAAGCTGTTTATAATTCAACAAAAAGAAGGTACAATGAGGTGGTCAGCTTTTTTGGTTTTATTTTTCAAGTACAAAAATTGAGGATAAAATTTAAAGGGTATTCTAGTTATTATCCAAAGTCTTGACTTCTATTATGAAATAATATCACATGCGGAAATAAGTTATATAAAGAGAAAATCTTTTTGTATCCTAACCTGTACCCCTGAATTTTATTATACTTGTTTTTATGGTATCAAAAATTAGGTGTCCAGGGGTACTTTTTATAGAGTCCTGTTTCTTGCACTCTTATCAGTAGGATGCTATGCCATTAATCCAATCTGAGTTCTCATCTCTGCTCCACTATATACTAGCTGTATGACTTTGAGCAAGGTGTATAACCTCAGTTTCTGTGCTTGTGAAATAGGGATAATTATTAAGTGTGAATTGAATGGGATGATATCTGTAAAGGTAAAAAAACCAGCATGATGCCCAGCACACAGCAGGTATTTAATATGCATTGTAATATGTTCTCATGACAATTTTCAATCTTCCTCTATCCTCTTCTCAGGTGTCTTACTGCCCAAAGAAAAGTGTGGCCTCTGCAGTTCCAGCTATTGCTTCACCACTCCAACATTAATAGCTATGATCATCTACATGGTGTTGCTTAATGAGTCCCTCGGGGTCTCCTTGACACTGCAAAATTCCCACCATCAACATCATAACTCTTTGAGATGAAAATGCTATCTTAGGAAGATCTCTAACATAATGCAAATGTCTAGTATACCACCTTGGCATCCATTAACACTGAGTTAGGACTTTATTATGTAGTTTTCAAGAGGCAAAGTTTCTTGAGAACAAGGAACACAGCACAGATGAGTTTTGATGAAGAAAAGAGAAAGGAAAAAGCGCTAAGCAAGAGATGACATCAAGAGAACATATATCTGAAAGGTCTGCTCATCTACCATTTTATACGCAACAGATGAGGAACCATGTTTCTTACCTTACTGATAGGACCCATTGGTGTCAGCATCACATTTCTGCTCGCCTCCCAATGCTGAGTCCTCTGGACTGGCCCTGGTTCATTTTGCTTAGCACACTTGGGCCTTATTAACGATTACATCTTTTAGTATACAGACCTTTAGAGTAGCACTTCTGAAACCAATCACATGCATGCAAGTTGCCTGGAGACCTTGTAAAAAGTAGATTTCAATTCAGTGATCTAGGGTGGAGCCTGAGATTCTGCATTTCTAACCAGCTTCCAGGTTACGCCAATGATGCCGATCCAAAGAACATAAGGAGGACCCTTACACTTACAGGTCATTTCCACAGTGACTTCAGAGATCTTTACCACAAACCAGTGGAAAGCGAGGGGCAAGTATTTTGTCTCTATTTTATAGTGAAGAGACTAAGGTGAATGGAAATTAAATGATCTTCTTATAGCCAGATGAGCAGACATTCAGAGTCCTAATCCAATGTTTTTCCAGCAACACTGTGCTCCCTCACTTTAATCTTCAGTGCCCTTAAGTATCGTTACTGACTTAAGATCAGTTCATAAACTCATGTTAAAGGAAAAAGAGTAGTCCAAGCTCGGTGACTCAGCCTGTAATCCCAGCACTCTGGGAGGCCAAGGCGAGTGGCTTGCCTGAGCCCGCGGGTTCGAGATCCACCTGGGCATCTTGGCAAGACCTCATCTCTACAACAAATCAAAAAAATTAGGCAGCCGTGGTAGCGCGTGCCTGTAGTTCTGGCTACTTGGAAGACCGAGATGGAAGGATCGCCGGAGCCCAGTAGGGCGAGGCTGCAGTGACCGGGAGCGGCCACTGCACTCCAGTCTGGGCGACAGAGTGAGACTCCAACTCAAAAAAAACAAAAAAAAAAAAACAGAAAAAGAGTAAAGGATTTCGCTGATTTTCTTTCTGATGATCTTGGAGCTGTTATTTACTGCATCATATTCATCCACCCTCTTCCCCTAGTTATGCCTCCTATTCCTATCCCACAATCTTCACTGTATAAATGCATCCACAGCACACAGATGTACCTTTTTAATTCCACTCCACAAGTATTTAGTGACTTTTTATTTGGGCCAGACTGGAGTCATGATTTAGGGACAACAAGATAAGATTTGGTCCCTGCCATCAAAGAGCATTCACAATAACAGAGAAAACTGACATCTATACCCACTGCTGCAGTAGAAGGCATGCTGTGCCATAGCAAGGTGTGATTTGGCAGCACGAAGAAGAAACACCGCACTATGACAGCAATTAGTTCCCACTTAAGACGATCAAGGAGGAGTCTTCAGAGAAGGCAGTATCTGTGACTTGACCTTTAGAGTAAAGCAGGGTTTTGAAATGTGGGGGGAAAGGTGGAGGAGGAAGAGAAGGAAGAAAGAACAAATCCCAGGCATGAATAAAGGCTCAGTGAAAGAAATTTGCCATTCCACAGTGACTGATCTCTTGGACCGCCTGTTGCCGATCAGGTCTGTATATCTGTAATATAGTGCAGAGGAAAATGCCATGCCTTGCCTCTGAAGCACTGGCGACAGGTTGTAGTCTGGTATCACTAGCCCCCGCAGTGGAACCCATCCAGGTTCCCACATCTCATTCTTCCCGAGTCCAATCCACCTCAGGAAAAGTATCATTTTTCAAGAAGGGACTTAGAGGCTCAGATAACAAATCTCCCATTGGTGAGTCATGTTCTTTTTGGCAATCCAGCAGCAGCCCATGGATATTTCCTTTCCAGCCTCTTTCTTCTCCAGCCATCTCTAATGGAAACACTGCCTCATGCCTTCCTTTGCCAAGCCCTTCAGCTCACCTGAAGCCCCGCTTCTGGGATTTCTTGTGTGAGATCAATTCCTATCTCCCATAAACAAGTCAGCCAGGCTGTCTTCTTTGAGCCATTTGGGATGATACTACATCATGGTGAGATGCTTTGTATTTTTAGCTTTTCCAGGTTTCCCAGTATAGAGACTATCAGTAAAGGGGATGAGGCAGGCAAAGCACAGAGCAAACAGTATATACACAATAAAGGTTCATTGCTGTTGTTATTACAGTCATATGTCACTTAATGATAGGCACACATTATGAGAAATGCATCATTAGGCAATTTTGTTGTACAAACTTCATAGAGTGTACTTACAGAGACCTAGATCATCTAACCTACCCCACACCTAGCCTATTGGTCCTGGGCTACAACCTGTACAGCATGAGACTGCACTGAATACTATAGACAATTATAACACAATAGGAAGTTTTTATGTATTCAAATATATCTAAATATAGAAAAGACACAGTAAAAATACAGTATTATAATTTTATGGGGCCACCATCATATATGTGGCCCGTTGTTGACCGAAATTTTGTTATGTGGCACATGACTATATTGTCTTTCATTTACCAACTTGGTTTTGGTAAACCCCAACCTCAAGGCATTTGTGATTTTGCTTAACAAAGCTTCCCCTTGTGAATTCCTCTCCTGAGATCTTCTTTCAGTAAGATAGGACATTCTGCATAATCTCTGGGGGTTTTTTTTTTCCCAAAAACTTCATGAACTTTGCATCAACCACAAAGAAAAAAATCCTCAATAAATCAGATGTGTCTGATTTCAAAGAAAAAGTTCTTAACCATCAAGACATTGTCCCATGTCCTTCACCACCCCCATGTTTAAGGTTTCAAACTGGCAAACAAATCTTCTCTAGTCAATTCTATAACCATGGAGATTTTTATACTAAAAAAATAATAAAACTACCCAGACTAGCAACTCTTTAAAATATCTCTGTGATCTTCGGTCAAGTTCTTCCTTTGCCAAAATCTTATAAACTCTTTAAAAGAAAAAGAAATCATTGCTAACAACCCTATGGTGAAGTCTTCCATCCTTTATGGTTTACCAGATGCTACCTCCCATCCTTGGAACTCTTATTCTGAAAAAACTATATGATGTGTAGAATGTGTGTTTATTAGAAGGAAGGCTAGTCTGACAGAAGAAATGTGCATTCCAGGAAGTTTCAGTGTAATAATCATATTACTTTGAAATACATGTAGTAAAAAATTAATTAAACCACCAAAGTGTTGACAAGTTGCAATTTAAAATTAGCATGCTAATTGGTAGGAATTGAAGTCTTTAAACTGCCAAACACTTGAAGTAATGTTCTACTTGAAATAGTTTTTCTATTTTTTTGTCTAACAAATAATTTCATTGAAAACCTAGCCCTTGTTCATATTAAGGAGACTCTCAAATAAGAAGGTATAAAAATAAGAAAAGATGTTTTCTTTCTCATTAGAAATATGTTAATTGCAAAGAAATTTCAAAATCTACACCTATTTAAAGAAGTAAGCTTTAGGTCTCTCCTTTCTAAAGAAAGGCTCCATCAACATATTGAATATATTATATTTAGAGTCTATGAACTATTCTAGTTTGAATTAATTTTTATTATGATGGTTGCCAAATAGTGATGATCTGACTCTGTCATTCCCCTTCTGCATTTATTAGATGATATTCTCTTATAAGGAGCAATTTATGTCTTCCTTAATTAATTAATTAATTCATATCCATACAGACTCTTGGTTTCCTATCTCATTCAATCGGTCATAATGTGTTATTATCACTAGTTTCATGCTCAAATTACCCCAGATTTAGACAATGGGCACCCTTCAAATAGGGGATGTATCCTTTTGACATGTTCCATGAGTCTTGGAGCACTTCCTACATTCTGGCATAACATGAAGTTCCAGGTTCATCTTGGTTTTTGTTTTTGTTTTGTTGCCTCTCCCTTGGAATCAGCCACTTTTCAAATGAGTCCTGGTTCTTTTTATGGGCAAAATGGTATCATTAAACCAAGATAGGTGTGCTTGTGGCTTCTTGGGTGTTACTGCTTCTCGATCCTCTCAAGGAACAAAGCTAGATAATACATATACATATTCACACACATATATATATTCATATGGGCATATACCTACAAAGACACATCTCTATTTGTATCTATGTGTATAATTATATCTATCTATCTATCTATCTATCTAGAACTATGAGTAATTCAACAGCCAGTACAGGATTTATTCTAACTTCTGCCCGTTCTATGTTTGTAACTGCCTTATCCAATAATCTGAAGCATGACTACGACTATCCACAGTCTGTATACTTACTTGCTCAATTCAGAAAGTAGTTTAAAACTTGCTAACCCACAATTGTGAGGAAAAGACAGCCTATTAAATAAAATTAAAGATTTGCTTATAATTTTCTTGTATTCAACCTGGAGGTTGATAATTCAAGTACAGTGTTTAAAAAATATATATAAGCTTTTGGGCTGGATGAGATGGCTCACACCTATAAGCACAGCACTTTAGAAGGCTGAGGCAGGAGGATTACTGGAGCCCAGGAGTTCAAGACCAGCCTGGGCAACATAGTGAAACCTTGTGTCAAAAAAAAAAAAAAATTTTTTTAATTAGCCACATGTGGTGGCAAACACCTGTAGTCCCAGCTACTCAGAAGGCTGAGGTGGAAAGATCTCTTGAGCTCACGAGATCGAGGCTGTGGTGAGCCATGATGGTGCTACTGTAATCCAGCCTGGGTGATTGAGTGAGATCCCAACTCAAAAAAAAAAAAATGCTTTTGAAGTAGATAACATCCAATTTATTAACATCACCATCAGCAGTGGTTAGGAGTAAATATTTGATGGCAACCAAAGTTTACTAATTTGGTTAATGAAAAAATGTTACTTTTATCAGTTGTATTTCTTCTATCACTCATGCAAATTATTATTGAGAGAAAAATAGTTTTGAAACCCCCAATATTTTCTATGAATCAGCTTGTATATAATTAGCATATCAGTTCTTAGACTAATACCCCTGGGATTTTACCCATTACCAGAGACAGCAGGCAGTGAGTAGTGCCTCTGGGAGGGATAAGTGAAGGAGTAAGATGGAATGGTGCCGAACAGGACAGGAAGTTCACATGTGTAGACAAGCAGTAACCAAAGGAACCCCCCTTGCCATGTCTCCCCACTGCCAAACTTCAGGCTAGGTGTTTTGGTTTGGGTAACTTTTATATCCTCTGTTCTGAAATTTCATTTGATCTGAAACACCTGGATTCAAATATAGTGTTTGAGGCACGGCTACCTACATATGACTTGTCACCCACTCCAAACCCCCTTGCAGAGGCCTTTTCCAATAACTCTTTTTTTCAGGGAATACCCATGTTATTCAAAAGTCCTGTGGATCTTACAATCTTGATCATAAATACTAAATGGAATCACAAGTATATGGGAAGTATCTTCAGAGCTCGAGCAGAAAGAACGCCTTCTAAGAAAACTACATATGCCTGAGTAAGGCCAGGACTTGTATGAAATGGAATGAAATCCACCCTGAGCTTCCTGCATATGCCTATATTTACATTACACCGACTATGGCCATTGGCAAGGCCTCCTGGCCCTTAAGACACCAGTATAACCCAAGAATCCACCAAAACCATCTCTAAACCAAAACTATTCCCTACATACTTTAAAGGGATTAATTCTATGGTATGTGAATACTACTTCAATTTCAACAAAACAAAACAAAAACCACCTATTCCCTCAAGCCTTCTCAATGGTAAAAAATGAACATTTTCCATATGGAGATGATATGCCAAGCACTATGAGTCAGGCCCTCTTATTATTCCCATTTAATACATGAGAAAACTGAGGTGCAAAAAGTTTAATTTTTTAATTACCCAAGAACACGCAGTTAGTAAGTGGAATAACCAAAACTCAAACTCAGTTCTTTTTCTTTCCAAAATCCAGGCTTTAACTAACATGCCATAACTTAAATGAGAGCATGTAAAGTACATCATGCTATTAAGTCAATCACTAGTCAGCATAGCTTCCCATCAGAGCAAGACTTTCTAACAGGGATAATTCAACCACATAAGTAGGTATTTTCATCAATACAATAATGAATAATTGTCCTGACTGATGGTTTAAGGCTTCATGAGTGTGCATTCTGTCCCACAGGATTAGAAATCTATATGACCAGGTTAATTGTTTCAACCAATGGGCTCAGCATCAGGAAATCACAGTCCCTGAAATGAGATTCAAAATATGAATTAATAGGATATATTTAGCTGCCAAAAAGTTAGTGAAATAAAACAAAATAAAATAGGGTTTCGGGCCATGTGAATAGAATCCTGTTATTTATAACAAAGGCAGTATTAGTTAGTCTAGTTCACATTACACTGGTCTAGCACAGCACTTTTCAAATTCTAATGAGCATATGAGTCACCTGGGGATGTTAAGTGCAGATTCAACTGGTAGACCTTAGGTAGGGCCTGAGCTTCTGTGTTTCTAACCTGCTTCCAGGTAATGCTGATGTTCCTGCTCCCTGGACCACACTCTGAGCAGTACAAATCTAAAGTGTTGTTTTCCATATTGCCCCATCACAAGATTCATCTGAGGCATCTGTGAAAAATGAACATCTTCAGCAACCACTCTATCCTGTGGAAGCAACATTTCTAGAGGAGAGGTCAGGAAAGCCAAATATCTATTTCTTCAGGTCATCAGCCAGGTAGGAATCCATGGCCTAGATGACCCTAAAAATCCAACCCTCTCTGATCTCTGAATATACAAGAAAAACTATCAACTTTAAAAATTCAAGTTTTGACCTCTTTCATTGTGTTGTTTCAACATATTTATGGGATCTCATTATACAACTATCTGTATGTATATTAGGCAGCCTTAGCAACATGAGCCCTATCAGTCTCAAAGACCCAGCTATAAAACTTTGCTGGGAAACAGATTAAGGTCGACAGATACTACACATAAGTATGCTTGGCATTGCTACACGTGTATGGCTAGGGCTTTATTTGCATAACAATGTTAGTTGGCCAGTAGTTGAAACTGAAGAGGAAAAAGAAAAAGAATAAGAGGAAAGGTTATAAGACTTGAAAACCAGTAAATTGGGGAAATATTGGGCTCTTTGATGCTATATATATGATTATATATATCTTTATTTGAGTTGGAGTCTCGCTCCATCACCCAGGTTGGAGTGCAGTAGCACGCTCATGTGTTGACCTGCTGGGCTTCAGCGTCCACCTGCTGGGCTCCAGCGATCCTTACGCGCCTCAGCCTTCCAAGTAGCTGGAACTACAGACGCGCACTACCACACCCAGCTAATTTTTGATTTATTGTAGAGATGAGGTCTTGCCAAGTTGCCCAGGTTGTTCTCAAACCCATGGGCTCAGGCAATCCTCTCACCTCAGCCTTCCAAAGTGCTGGGATTACAGGCTTGAGCCACCGCCCCCAGCCTGCAAAATATATTTAATCACAGATTGTCAGTCCTGTTTCAGATGTACCAGGTTCTCATTGTTTAATTAATATGTAGATATCCATATTGTAATTAGCAACTAATATATACCAGGAGTGCCAAAAAGAGGTATAGATGTTTTTGTTTTGTTTTGTTTTGTTTTGTTTTTGAATTGGAGTCTCACTCTGTCGCCCAGGCTGGAGTGCAATGGCATATTCATGGCCACCCCAGCGTCGACCTGCTGGGCTCAGGCAATCTTTCTGTCTCAACCTTCCAAGTAGCCGGAACTACAGGCATGAGCTACCACACCCAGCTAATTTTTTGATTTATTGTAGAAATGAGGTCTCACCAAGTTGCCCAGGCTGTTCTCGAACCCATGGGCTTAGGCAATCTGCTCACCTCGGCCTCCCAAAGTGCTGGGATTACAGGCTTGAGTCACCTGGGATAGCCTGGTAGAAACATTTTAAGAGATATTGTCCATATATTCCTTTTAGTTTTCCATAATCATAAGTGACTGGATGCTGATGGTAACAATTTTGAGCACCTATTATAATTGCAGGAGTCAAATGTAACTTGTATTCATCTTTTGTTATCAGTATATATTGACTATTACAATTTTAATACAGTTTTTTTTCCTTTGTTAAAATGTGTATACATTTTGGCACCCTCCCTATATACATATATATACACACATAAACACATACACACACACGCGTGTAAATTTTGGGGGGTTCAAAGAGTGTTCTTCTCAGCACAACTGAAAAGTATATTTGCTTAAGTTGTATTTAGTACTTGCCTACTTAACTCTGTACCCCTTTCCCACTCCCTTTTTACTTATTCTTATGAAATAAAATTGTTGGAATGAATAAAATTGTCTTACACTAATAAGATTATACATATACTACTATTCTTCAGCTTTCTGAATCAAGGGAAAAAATACTTTCTGGCATGTAAGTTCAAAGAACTAGACCTCTTACCAGACTTGAGCAGTTGTCTTGGGAATGCAGATTTATGAAAATTGATAGCCTGTCTTTGTCTGGCAAAACAAAGTGCCTTTCTTTCCCAATTTGTTCTCTGCCTGTGTAACAGAGACAATTTTTTTTCTTTTTTAGGGAGAAGGAGTATGTGAATTCCTAAATTAAACATACCTCTCAAGTCCACTGCAAGGAAACACCTCTGGGGTCTCTGCAACTCCTTTGAGCCCCAGAGAAAAAGATGTTGACTTCAAGTTCAGCTAAGATGAAGACTGAAAGCAAATAAGTTGGAGTAGAAGGAGACAGATATTTAGATCATGTGTTTAAATTGATGATAAGTAAACAGGTTATTATAAACAAAGCCAGACGGCTGGATATGATTAGAGAGTGCTGTTGTTTAATTTTAAAAGTTAAAAAAAAATTCTCCTCAAAAATATGAGAATGAAGGAAAATGTTAAAAGAAGATAGTTTTGTACTGTTTATATTATTTGTATTGTTTTGGTATCTGAAAGGCAGTGTCCACGATTTTGTATTTATTTCATTTATAAAAGTTATGCTTACATGCATGTGGCCCTTACCTAGGCTTGCTTAGCATATGCTAAAAATAATAAGGACTTTTCATCTCCAGGGACACTTCACATGTTCCTCCAATTACCCTGTTTTCAGTTTCAGGGCAGTGAGCAGGGCTGCTAAAAAGGTAAACAAGCAGCTGAGATAACACTACAAATTTAAAATGTCACTTGAACATACTCATTCAATAAGGAGACAAAGGGACCACAATGGCCTTTTTTCCCCAACCTAAAAATCTGGAAAGCAACTGCATTTTCTATCACACTTTTGGGGATTTGAACAGCATCCAGACATCTGTAAGACGTGTATTTTTAATCACATCTGACTTTCACTTCCAAGTCTTGTGTATGAAAAATTTGAAACTGCCATGTGGTCTACAAGCCTGTAAAGCACCCCCACAGCCCACGCCCAAACATGTGGGGTTCTAAAAGCATGTGTTCCCAATTTCCCCAATTCGCGTTAGAATACATCCATAGGGCTCGCTGACTCTTGGTAAACTGGAAACCTGATTTGATTTGGCAATGCTTCTGCAAGCTGTACCTTCCCAGGGGACTTGCCTTCACTCTTTTTCTGACCTGAGTTCTTTTTTTTATTTGCCTGGAAAGATGTAACAATTTTACTACTAAATAAAGACAACATTTATCAAGTATTTATTATGTATAAAGCCTTATATTAGAATTAAAGTAAAAGAGGATCAGTAGGCAATGCAGTGTCTGCTGTCACTGAGTTTGGTATCTAGTTGAGAGAGAAGAGACAAGCAGGTGAAATGGTCAGTAACAATCAAAGATGTAAATAACTCAAGTGGGCAAATGACATATCAGTCATCTTTCAAAAGAAGATAGACAAATGGCCAACAAACATATGAACAAATGCTCTACATCACTAATTATCAGGGAAATGGAAATTAAACTACAATGGGACAACACCTTACAGCAGAATGGCCATCATTTAAAAATTATTTAAAAATCAAAAAGCAGACCTGGTGCAGTAGCTCATACCTGTAATCCCAGCACTTTGGAAGGCTGAGGAGGGAGAGCTTGAACCTAGGAGTTCAAGACCAACTTGGGAAACTTAGTGAGACCTCATCTCTACAAAAAACCAAAAAAATTAGCTGGGCGTGGTGGTATGCACCTCCAGTCCCAGCTATTTGGGAGGCTGAGGTGAAGAGATCACCTGAATCCAGGAGTCGAGGCTGCAGCGAGTTGTGATCGTGTCACTGCACTCCAGCCTGGGCAACAGAGAGAGACTCCCAATTCAAAATAATAATAATAAAACAATAGATTTGGGCACAGATGTGGTGAAAAAGAAATGATTTTACACTGTGGGTGGAAGTGTAAATTAGTATAACGTCTGTGAAAAACTACGGAGAATAGAGATTTCTCAAAGAACTAAAATTAGATCTACCATTTGATCCAACAATTCCACTACTTGGTATCTACCCAAGGAAGCAGAGGCAGTTATACAAAATAGACACCACACCTGTACATTTATTCACAATTACATTACCTGTACATTACATTCACAGTTGCAAAGACGAGGAAACAACTGAAATGCCGATTAACTGGTCAGTGGCTAACGAATATATGGAATACTATTTAGTCATGAAAAGGAATGAAATGTCTTTTGCACCAACTTGGATGGAATTGGAGACAATCATTCTAAGTGAAGTAATGCAGGAACTGGAACCAAATACTGCATATTCTCGCTTACAAGTGGGAACTAAGCTAAGGGTTTACAAAGGCAGATAGAGAGGTATAATGAACATCGAATACTCAGAAGGGGGAGGGGGAGAAATCAGGGAAGAAAGAAAAATCATCTCAATGTGTTCTAGGGTGGGTGATGGGTACACTTAAAGTCCAGACTTTTTCCCCACTATACAATGCATCCATGTAACCAAAAACCATCTGTACCCTCTAAAGCTATTGAAATAAATAAATAATTGTTTGGAAAAGAACCGATAATAAAAGGTATATATGCAACATTGTCAAAGGAGGAAGTATAAGAATGATTAGAGTTTAAAATGGCTGAGAGAATATTATACGGGAGATGCATGCTGAGCAAGGGGTTATAATGGTTGACCAGTTATACTAATTTGGCTATGACAACACTAGTTTATACTTGTCTTGCTATAGTATTTGCTTCCTTCATTCTCATAAGTGTCCTAGCTTATATGAGGAATTACATGGTCATTTCACGTATGGAAGAGTTAATTTGGATACAAGAAAAGGAGAATGAGCAAGATATTCCAGAAGGAAATAAATGAAGATTATAAATAACAAAAAGGAGAAATGAAGACGTAAGGCATATCCCAAGACTCAATGAATAAACCAATGTGTTTAGCAATAACACAGAAAAATATATATAGTTTGTATTTGAAGCTTATGACTGCTAATTCATTACTTGTGTATATTAAGTGATTTTTAAGTTAACTTATTAAAATTATATGAAGAAATACTCTAGCATATGGTAGAAAGAGCAGAGAGTATAGATGATAAAACAAATTCATAACTGCCCATAATTTCTAGTACCTGGCATTCACCATTGTTAACATCTTCATTTTATATCATGTTTGAGTTTTTTTCTTTGCAGATAGAACCAAAAATGTCTATATTGATCTTAAGTATGCTTTATTCACTATCTACATCATGACTACCTGTCCATATCAATAAATAGGTTTATTTTATATCTTTGATAATTGTTTCATATAAAGTGAATTATAGTATGTTAAAGAAGTTCCTAGGTTAGATATTTGGGACATTCAGCGTGTCATTTTTTGCTGTTATGAACAGCATTGCAGTTCTTATAGAAAATCTGTATTCCACCGGGCTTGGTGGCTCAGCCTGTAATTCCACGCTTTGGGAAGCTGAGGTGAGTGAATTGCCTGAGCCCGCAGGTTTGAGACCCACCTGGGCAGCTTGGCGAGATCTCATCTCTACAATAAATCAAAAATTAGCTGGGCGTGGTAGCACACGCCTGTAGTT